>NC_041375.1:13519252-13606015 GCF_900634415.1 Cottoperca gobio | reverse complement strand
AAGGGGGGGGCGGGTAGGAACGCACGATTGGGGGAACAAATTGACAGAATGTCGGGACGACACCATGGATTAAGGGGGTCGGGTGCTTTGCAAAGGGCGGGGCTCCACTCCCGACACACACACACACACACACACACACACACACACACACACACACACACACACTCGTGCGCACACACCTACAGTCAGAGACAAGGCAGAGGAAAGGAGAGGAGAGAACTACAAATACAAAAAAGTAAAAAATCCAACACATTTATTATAAATAGAGCAACGTCGACCCCAACGTTCAGAAACTCAGGCGAAAAATATCCACGTGTTTTAAAGGCACGCAGCCTGAATCAGCAGCAGTGATGCAGATGTTAGCTCTGCTACTATGAGCAGCCAGAGTGCAGCTTGTCTGCTGCTGGTCCAAGTCGCAACGAGAGCGTACATGTTTTATCCGATTAGTTTTATTCATGGTGTATCCTTGGAAAAACATGCTTTTGAGCAGTGGCGGCTGAGGATCGCTGTTTTTTTTGGGGGTTTTTCAAGCAGCACTTTAATTAAACCCTCAGCAAAATAAAAATAAGTCTAAAAACAACACACAAAGTTGAGGAAGACTGGTTAGAATCAATTCAGAATTTGGTTTATTGCCAAGTAAATTTACACTTACAAGGACTTTGCCTCTTTTTGTTTTAAATCTTAGATTTAACAACATAGCATAGCCTCTGAACGCACCCTGGGGGGGGGGGCGCTACTGCCCCCGTTGAGAACCCATGCTCTAGAGTTTACGCATTGGAGGCTTCATTCTGGCTGAGTGGATTAAGTCAAGCATTCAGCAAGGTAAAGACCCAGATATTTGAGTTGAGTTAATGGAGACATTGGTCAAGCCAGCAGAAAAATTACTTTAGATGCCAAAGTTGTTTTTGGTCTGCAGGTTATGTAATTAACTACGTGTTTGCTAACACATTAGCTACATTAAATCAAATAGCCAGTTGTATTATTATTATTATTATTATTATTGCTCTTTGGATAAGGATACATGGAGATGCAAAAATCCCAAACAAACTCCAAGGCACTCTCTTTTTAAACAACTAACATGCCTTTATTTTTAATGGCATAGTCATGATAGACCTAAAAACTAATTCCAGCATCAAGCCTTCGTCAGGGAGTAAAACAGATATCAAGGGACAAGTGGCCATTGTATAGTAGGAGTCAATGCGTATCTTCCACTTGGACATGGTGCAGTGACCTTATGACCTATAGGGGGTGTAGACAAATAAAAAAAAACAGTAAATGGCCAGTTGTATTAACAGCTGTGCTTCAGCTTGATTTGAGTTTGCAGAGTATTTCTGCCCCTCAGGGATACAAAAAATAGCTTGTTGCAGCTTTAAATGTTTCTAATAGCAACACTGACATCCAAAGTCTGAATCAAAGTCAACCGCCCTGCACTCTCACCTTCACGTGCTACATGAACAACCCATATGCATTGGTAGAAATATTGCATGAATTTACATAAATCGCTTATTAGTCAGTTACATATGTATACACTTATTAATTGCATATAAATAGGAGACGCAGTTCTTTCAGGAGGCCCACCAGACTTCTCTTTGAACGACTGCCAAATGGGTATATGTGGGGGATAGGAAAGGAGTTGTGTGGGAGTACAGATTGATATGAATGCAAATTTGCTTCCTTGCTCTGTATCTGTGTCTGCCAAATTCCAATGCCATTCAATATGGCTGGTCGGATCGCAGACTACTAGTGTTTCCACAGTGACAAAGCATACATTTATACAGCCCAGATGGCTTAGCAGATCTCCTTTTATTAATTATTTCTTCGGTTGTTTTCTTATCTGAAAAACATTTTTTTTTCAATGCAGTAGACTCTGTCTGAGAGACTGAGAGTGCACTAGGGTCTAACCAACTGGTGGGATCACAGAGCAAAGACAAAACACTGAAACCGCAAAATATCCCGGCCATGCAGCCACTCTGAGGTTGTGTTCAAACTCATCTATCACTGGTGACACACTCAGCCATATACGGCAACCTTGAAAAGGAGAGAGAAAGCTAGACAGAGAGGACGAGAGAGATAACTAGATAGACGTAAAGAGAGAGAGGCTAGGTCTCATCTGGACTCCCCTGAGGAGAGGCTGTGGCCTGGATGATTATGCTACAGATGATGTCAGTGGAGGATCCCTGCCTCAGAGAGAACACAAACACACTTCTCATATATTCATTGACACTGTTTAGTAGGGCTGAGATAGATTCCTAAATTATACATGAAAAGGCCATGGTAGAAAGCGTTTTGTGATCAGGTCAGAGGGGCAGAAGGACTTAATCTGTATGTGCTAGCATCATGTTCGGGAATAACACGATAAAAGCAGTCATTTTCATCCGGTCCCTGGAGAACAGATTTGGACCACAAACCAAATATACATTTATGCAAAGGACGGATAAAATCAATGGCTAATAGCTTGTTAAAAACATCCAATAGTGCAGCAGCAGAAAACTCATAGATCATTCAGTAATTTTCAAATGCTGCAATTAAGCTAAAGTAAATTGTATCAACAAATATTTTATCCATGCACAATCCCTTGCCGCATTTGCAACTGGCCTCATTACTCATGTTAGGTACCGAGCGAATAAAAACACCTGCCAATTTGTTCAGTGACATTGACAACAAACATTTGCTCGGGCTGTTTTTCCATTGTACTGCAATACAAATTATGCAAATAAATAACATTAATTGTCAAATGCAGTCATCTTCATTCTCAGTCAGCCTTTAAAGAATTCCATACACACATGGGAAGAAAAAAAAAATATTCAGCAATTAAACACAAAGGAATCCATTTAAGGAAATGTAGCGACAGCCACAGATTTATGCAAATGAGACTTCACATGCGCTCTGTACATTTGTTAACTTGCACTTGCCTGAGGCTGCAGACAGATCTGCTTCACACACATGAAAGGGAAAGGGGGGGGGGGGGGTAGCAGGAGAGAGAAAGCGAGGGGAAGGGAGGAGAGAGTGCAGCCCACTGTTCAGCACTCAGCACACGGAGGAGCTGCAGCCTGGTGATGCCTGCTGCAGCCTCCCTCCTGCAGCTAAAGTACAGCCAAGTGCTGGGAATCATTGATCTGTTCTTCCTTCTCATAGAACAATAGAGGAAGCACGGCTTCCTATTAATCACATGGGTCCAGAGCAAAGGGTGACCCGGTATCTAACACTTCATATCTAGCTACACCAGTTTTGATTTAAACATTGAATTAAAGCATAAACAGTTGGAAATAACTGTGACTATTGTGTGAGTGGCCAACTGTAAAGGACTTGAATGATAATAATCTGTCGAAGAACTTGTAGAGGGATGTGAACTAATTTGACTCCTGGCATGGTTTCTTCTTTCACACAGAGCAGCATTAGCAGCATTTTAATGCAACAGAGCTACATGCTTAAATTGAAGTGTAATCTTTGAAAGACATCGAGCATCTTTGTTGTTACAAGCAGTGATCAAAATACGCCGAAGCAGACAAGCTCCACATTCAGACTAATGTTTTGATTTGCTGTATTTCAAGTCACATAGTGCAGAGGCATAATCAGGTACTCTCACCCTCGTGTCAATCACAAAGCTCGCTTAAATTATTCATGGCTCTATATTTTATTTATGACTATATTTTCCCATGCCACCTGAAAGTTTGCAAAAGCCGGTTTCGCTGGCAGAAACAGAGCTGCCAAAGCATTTCAGAGAGACAGGGCTGCTTTCATCTCTCAGGCTGGGAAAGCTGTGGGATGTGGAGTTCATATTCTGCAGACAAGCCTTATCATTTATATATAGCCAGTAGTATCATGTTGATATCTTGAATATTTTTTATATGCAAAGCATTCGCACTGTTATCTTAGAACATTTGTGAAGTAGGCCAGCTCTGCATGTGATTACAGTATACTGTGAATTATGTGATGTAAAAAATAAAGTGACACAAAATACTTCCTAAGAAAAAACATTTAAATCGTTTAACTATTAGGGTGTTATTCAGGTGCATTAAATATGTTATTTTTACCTACAGATCATTTTTACATTCTGATGTGTCGGCAGTGTTTTGTATTTGTAACCATAATTCAAATATACATATACATATATAAAAAACTTTACTTTTATTTTTGAGTTTTTACCTCTAATTTATGTCATAAAGTTGAAAAATTGTGTTGATTAGTTTGTTGATTATGTAGACTAAGTGAGATGAAATAATCAGACATTTGATTAAACTGTGCTGAAAAAAAAGATGAAAACATCTGTACACATATCTCCATTGTGCAAAATGTATTATCTAAGGTGTTGGTCACAAAGACCTTTGTCAGAGCATGACGCATACTAAACTGTGCCGACACATAAAAACTGTTTGCATAACTTTTATTTTGTGGCTGTAAAAGTCTTGAAAAATGAACCTATTATTAATTAACAGTAAATAGTCACGACTAAATGTCTAAGCATCAATCAAATTCAAAGCGAGAAGAGAGCCATGGTTAGATACTTATTAAGAATTTAGTATTTGAAAACACTGCTTCATCAGGACTGAGCGGGTGTGGTTTGTCTAATCCATTCTAACTTTGCACAAAAAGCCTCAAATGCAGATTAAAAAAATTGAAAGAGATCTTATATATACACTAAATGTAGTTTATCTATTTAATTTGTTCAACCAGTTGAGTTGAGTTATATTATCTATCAATTTAAATTCCAATCTAGCACAACCAAACAAAACATGAGAAGCATTAAAGAGTTGTAATATGAAATAAAGGGACATTACCTTATTTTAACAGATAATAATTACAAATAAAACTCATTTAGGAAGAGACATGTGTATTTCTATTCTTAACACTTAATTACCTGGCAGCAGACAAAAGACTACAACCGGTTGTCATGTCAACATCTCAAGAGAGCCCGGTCCTGCACCGTGAAAGCCCAGAGCTCAGCCAGCAAAAGGAGTCCGAGACAAAAAGAGTCACATCAAAAGCAACTCAATTGAATCCATGAACCCTGCTGAGACACACAAAAATGCTCCCTAATCTAAAAGGTTGATATTAGTTCACACGTTAATCCTTTACTCCATTGATGCTGTGATTTAAATGTGGTGTTCGGGAAGAGAAATAAAACATGTATAGTGTGAAAATGAATGAAAAACCAAATTAATATGAAAATGAATTATGTATATCACAGAGAACGTCTCGACCGTTAACAAAAACATATATCCATATAAAATCAGAGAATGCCTGGTCTACAAATACACAATGTTGCTGTCTTTACCTGCCTGTTAGCGTGTCGTCTTATCCTTATGAAATGGAAAAATAGAATAGAATAAATGTCCTGTTTCATTTAAAACTACAGAAAATAAAATGTAATGAAATGTATGGGTGACTAATACTGCCCTTTGTGTGCAGGAATATAACATTTTTAAATGGGCTGTATCAACATATTATTTCTATTTGTAAGAGTAATTTTCTTTTTTTATACTGTAATTCCTATTCCTATGGTTTATTATTTTACAAATGTTTTGTTGTAGCCTGTAGGGACAAAAGAAGGCATTGCTTTCTCAAAGGGCAGAACTATTCTGTTTACTACATTTAGTTATTTTCCATGTATTTTGGGATACCTTTTAGTGTTTAATAGAAATAGAAAAAAAGAGAATTATACAACCCATAATGTTTGTTCATCTCACTTAATTTATCCAAATGTTAAGATGTCAAGCAAAATGTAAAACAACCCATTGGATTTAGAAATCCAGCAGGTTAATTTCATGTATTACCTAATCCAAAACACAATCCAGCTAGTCTTCCCCACATTATTTCACAATCTGACCTTTAACCTCACAAAGTAAATCTGGCGAAACTGCCAGGGAGTAGCATAAAGCCATGGATTCTTGTTGTTCCTGCATAAAAGGAAACACAATTGATTTCGCTGTGCATGTGAACCTTTGTGTGTAGGCAATTCACCCACACCAGCCTCCTGCAGAGAGACTCTCCTTAGTGTTATTAAGCCATAACACCTTTTCCTGTGAATCTTTAATGGACCACATTCACTGTTATCAAGCTGTAGCCATCTGTGCTACAGTATGTAATAGCAGCATGACTGAATCACTTATTCAAATAAGCCAGTTTAATGATGCTGCTTTTCGCAAGTAAATACATCTACTTAATGTTGCAATGTCCTTTAACTCAGTGCCACGTGTACTAATTAAATTCTGCTTCTCTGAGGACTGGGTGCTGATAGATTGAAGAGACAGATGGATTGAGGAGGAAAAATACACAGTCACAAGAAGAAAGGCCCACCACACACACACACACACACACACACACACACACACACACACACACACACACACACACACACACACACACACACACACACACACACACACACCCCTTCACCTTTCAGATCTCAATCACAAAGATGGAAATAGTTGCGTAGTTGTGTGTGCATGGTCACATGTTTGAGTGCACGCTTTCGCACAGGGATGTTGGTGCTGCATTTTCCTTCTGATAAAAGCGACTGACAGAGGATCATTAAAGAATTCATGGAAGTATAATGATGCTGCCATATTCAAGCCTAATATGTAAAAACAGACAGATCACATAACTGCGTCTTTTGATTACATTGATGTAAACATATAAGAACGACATGGCTTCATTGACAACAGTAAAGAAAATCATTCATCAGTCTTTACTGCCTAGGAAATATGTCAAAGTCTGTGATTTTCACATTTTGTATCACTGATGGTTGATTTGCTGAAAAGAATAAATATCAAGAATATAAAACAACATATTCTAGAAAAAAGATGTCCTCTTTTCATCATTTTTACATCAGAGGCAGTATAATCCAGTGAGAATAGTGCAGCTGTCTGTATTGACTAAACACTGTTGTCTGCATCAACATCACATCATATCTTGTTATCAGAGGGTCTTTTGTGGAAGCGTAGCAACAGTTGTGCGAGCTTTGAACGCCATCTATCTCGCAGGCATGAATTCAATATGTTATTGAGTTATGAAGGCAGGCAGTATGATATTTCAGACAGCGAGAAGGAGACGTGGTCTTACCTTTAGCAAAATATATTACACTGCAGCGACCCGCCTCTGTTCTGTAAAGAATAGAGGAGAGAAACAGAAATGATTAGTGTGCAGCCAATGTAAGAGTAACTGTCTAATTTCTAGAGTTATACCATGTTGTATGTTGTTTCTTCTACCAGCTAACACAACATGTCATAACAAGATGAACGCAAAGCCAGTATTTTGTAATGCACATGTTGTAGCAGACAGGTTTTGTCGGGGAAACTTTGCCATTTCGGCATTCATGTATATGATTGACAGAGCATTATCCAAATCTCTTTGTGAGCCACTTTTAGAGCTGGGGAGGCTGGAGGGGGCATCCCCAGGGAGGCAGGAGGGGGACAAGCTCTCTGCCTCCTCTGCCTGTTCTGCAGGAGGCTCTGCAGGGAACCAGACTCTCGTTTTCCTGCAGTCTGCATGAGAGGCTCTAAGCCAGTTGGCCATATACAGGTCAGCTGGCTCGTGGTATAGTAGCCTATGTGGCACACATGTGCGACCTAAAAAATTATACACAAAGGCGCAGGAGCTCTAACATGCAGGATCCCTTTGGGCTCTGTGTCTATTACATGTGCAGCAGTGAACCTTTTGGGCACAGAGCGTTCAAGCAATACATTGGTTAATGGTGTGGATGTAACAAAGAAAATGTGAGAAGTATTGATATAAGTCTCAAATTTGAAAGACTATTTAGTTGTCCCAAGCAGACTGAGGTGTGATGCTCAGAAGAGTTTGTACAAATGGATCATTATGGGATGGTTGCCAACACATTAAGGTAACAAAACAGCAGGCAAACACATAACATCTAAATGTACTTAATGAAAAGACATGAGGCTTACATTTCCCCCATCTAATCAATGCGTTTAAATAGCCTACAGGCCTATCACCTAAGATTTCTCATACTCACCATTCATTTCGTTACTATAATCAGTATCCAGCCAGTCAATGACGCCCCTCTCTCAATGGACTTAAAAAAAATTCCCTAAACCAGTTTTTCCTCTGCGGAAATCCTCCACTGCTGTGAGATCATTAAAAACCGGTACCGGATTTCCCGAGTAGTATTGGACTAACCAGCACAATTGTCGCATATAGCAGTGCTTTGACAAGCACTCCTTCCGGCTGCTAGGGGAACAATGGTGCAGCATCGGACTGACAGCTCCACGGACAACGTGACTTAGTCTGTCCAATCATGGTTTTACAAACCAGGACTTCGCCGCAGAGCGCTGCTGCCTGCCCACTGTAAGCTTCAACGCACATCCCATCATGCGCGCTGACTGCTGCCAAAGAAGGTGGGCTTAATCGTGACTTTAAAACATATTAAAAGCGATTTATAGTGATTTATAGGCAATTTATAAAAAAATAACCTCATGGTATATATATATATGTCTGTGAAGATTCTTAGTCTTTTGAGTGAAAATGCATCTAAAAGTAAGAGTAAAGAGAGTAAATTGCTGTTTCATTCTAGACTAAATCAGAAAATACAGTTGGTCTTTGATTTCTGCATGGGCCTATTCTTTCCTGTGTTGTTATATTGTTGTCTCCACTAGGCTATGAGTTATTTTAGAAATTGGACTTTGCACCACTGCTGCAACATCTGTACAACAACCCTCCTAAATGTAAAGCAGCATATAACAATGGGCCTTGTAAAAGTTGTGGTTTTCAAAGAAGCCACACATGGTCATGAAACTGATGAAGAGGCTTATAAAAAGAAACAGCTGACTTTGCATCCATAGCTCCACTATATCAAATTTAATTAGTCCCTGCAGGGTTATGTAAGTTAGATCAGCCAAATGTAAAGGGTCCCAGCTAAGTTAAAGCTCAGTGCAAATAACATATTCAACATCCAGTCCTCAACACATGAGTTCTCGGGGGTCGAGGGTATATAATAAATTCATGAAGCACACATCGCCACCTTGTGGCCACATTGTAAACCTGCAGGTGTTCTGCACGCCCAAACCTATTCAAAATATCTCTTGCCATGTTCTTTTCCAAACAGTGCCAAACGTGTGGGTGGGTATATGGCCGGTTCTGAGATTAAGAGGAGAGGGAATTATGTTCTTCCTTCATGTTCAATGTGATTTATTTTAGTGTGCTTGATAAAAAAATTAACATGAAGGGGGAAGTGAATGTTGAATTTGGATAATTTCAGAATTGTAATGCCTTTATTTAGGAAATGTAGCAGCACACATATTTTTTCTATAAGTGTTATTAATAATGGCTTTGTTCTATGCATGTGTTGCATTGAGCCATGACAGTGTGACAGTGAGCCAGCATAAACAGTAGCCTTGTTCTCCTTCCATAGTCCATACACAGTCACTTCTCAGGTAGGTATCACATTCCTTCACATGTCTGAAGAACTTGATACTGAGGTTGAACAGGCATCAGGAAGGCCATCTGTGCTTTTCACAAAGAGCAGTAGATGACGCTAAAGAGCTCATTCTGAAAAATATGCTGCAACACCTTAAACCATTTCAGTCCAACCACACACAAGCCAAGGTAATCAGAGACAGCCATGCAAAGATATAGCTGCAATTGGAAGCATGGTGATCACATTGTGTTTTAACAGAGATGTGCTGTTTGCATTACTGATTTCAAGGAGTAAATTAAGTGTTTACACCAGTAACAAGGTGGAGTTCAAGCACAACCATGTAAGGAGCATAAAAACCGAGTTATTATTGATTAGAAAAGGGCAGCAAGTGTAGTGATTGATTTTGTGTCATACACACAAAGAGCCCAACCCTTATGGGTTTACAAGACACCAAAGATACACTTGCAGTATAAAACATTTAATTAAATTAAATGATGTTATCGTTCGGTCTTAAACTAAATATTCTACTTTATCTCACAAGCTTTGCAGATACAATCTGCTACAACAAAGCAGCACAGCTTCCTGAAGCACAACTTATGTTCTGCAGTAACTTTAAGTGAGGTAACTTTACTAAAAAGTACATATCTTCTCATACTCATTCTCAATTGTATCTAGCTCGCACTACAATCAAAGTCTGTCTTTTAAATATATAACGACAAATATATCAGTGAAGTATTATACGTAAACTACTGGTTTTTTAATCAATTGTGTATTGAGCTAAAAGTCTAGTGAATACTCACTATTCAATTAGTTTGGGAGCTTTTTTTCTGAACTGTGTGCTGAATGTTGAATCAGTGCATGTAATTACCTCTTCCTCTTTTTCTCTTTCTTCCTGTCAAGTGTTAACTTCTCATGTCGAATGAAATTTTTTTTCGAATTACCATAAATAATTAAAGAGGGCCTAGAAAATAAGCTACGCTCAGAGTGACCACATACCTAAAAAGCTATTACAGAGCTACACCAAAACTGCACAATTATTTCTGAAGTATTTTTCTGAAGCCTTTATTGCATTACAGGGCGAAAAACTAAATAAACCAGTAAATTGGATTCTGAGATTTGACAGTGGATCAACTGTTCTCACATTAAAGGTTCAGTGTGTAATTCCGAGCCAGCTGCTCCAGAGAAATAGGGGGCAGTATTTCACCTCTAAACTGGGTCCATACAATCTCTAATGTTTATATTTTAGTTGTAGTAGTTTGGCATATTTATTGTATTCTAATCTAAAAAAGCATTTCCGTAACCTCTTATGTCTGTTGTTTGTGTTGTTGTCCTGCATTTTAGCGCCTTGAGATTGCTTTTAGCTTTGAAAGGCGCTTTACAAATACAATTTATTATTATTATTATTATTATTATTATTATTTGTATTATTATTTGTATTATTATTTTTTATATTGTGTATTGCATTGACTCCTGTATCAGTCAGTCAGTCAGTGGGCAAGAATACCAAAATTCGAGCGGGTCAAAAAACACAGCTGTTTTATAATCTTCGCACTTATCCACCTGTGTTTACTGGGGCACTAATGTTAACTGGCCGTGTAACGTTACGTTAGTTTGTTTATTGGACTAAATCCAAAGTGTCAGAAACAAGAAAACGAGCCGCATATTCGCCAGGAGAGCAGCCCGCCGGGGGAGGAGAGAGGTCCTGCCTCTGTCAGACGGAGCCTCAGTCAGCCTCCTGGCAGCTGTGAGGACTAAGCGAGATGGTGCGGGTCGTTTTCTCGTTTCTGCCACTGAATGTAATTCAATAACTGTAAAACCGAACATGGCTGTAATATTTACGTCTTCATATTCTGTTTACAATGGTAGTTAATTGTTTAAATGTTTTACATTAAAATTTTGGCAAAATAAAAAAATATATATCTTTTTTTTAATTTCACACACACCAGACTGCATGAAATCCAGATAGTTAAAAAAAATGTATGCTGAAAGAAATGTGGACTGAGAGGTCTAAAAGGCACAGGGTTATACAATGGACATCCCCTCAATTTAAGGACTAAAATAGACAATAACAAAAAGGAAGAAAACATAAAACTAAGGTAAAATTAAAAAAATTAAAAACACAACAACAAATAAATTACAACAAGAGGCGCACAAAATGAGCAGAACAACTAACCAGTAGACAACAATCCAATAACAACAACAAAGACATACTTGAAAACAATCAACAAATAATTAGAAATTAGACAATTGCCTTTTAAAACGTTAGAGGGATACGTGCTCTTGATAATAATAATAATAATAATAATAATAATAATAATAATAATAATAATAATAATAATAATAATAATAATAATAATAATAATAATAATAATAAAGAATGTGTTTATACATTTCACATGAGGTAAATTTCAGGAAAATTGTATCATTCAATGTTGCCTATCAGTGTAACCTGATTCGGATCAGGCTACATGTGACACTCTTCTCTGGCCTTTCTGAATTATACATTTCACTCAGGTTAACAGTGGCTATCCGATGTCCTTCATTCAACACATCACAGTGGACGTATCTATAATGGACATTTTGTCTTTTTTTCTTTTTCCTACCCAGCAGCCACAAGAGCATTTTGGACCGTTTTAAGAAAAAGGTGAGCTTCTATGTCTCAGATCAGGTAATTATATACATATTGTCTATGTCATGACGTGTGAACATGTGTGTGTGTTTGTTGGGGTGTCTACCTGTGTGTGAAAGGCCCCTGATGTAGATAGTACCAGAATGACTAAGAGTTAATCTCTTTAGAGAGCTTAGAGAGCTCTTGTGCACAGCCTGTCTCTTCTCTGACGCTGATAGAGGCCCCTCAACCTGCAAAGAAAGTGGAACCCTGTCGAGTGTGGTGACCTGTGTCCTCTCCCTCCTGTAGTTAGAGTACCTGGTGATACAGTTGCACCACAATGGAAATTCAATCAAGAGCTGGACTGGAGTGAGCAGCAACCACTCTCCTGTCTCACTCCCGCTGACCTGCTAATCGATCAATTAAACCAATCAGGAATTTCAAACACATCTGAACTGAAGGCACTTCACTTTCACCAACTGTAAGTATGATTATTGCCATTGGGTCATGTTGTGGTAAGTTTAGAATAGGTGTCACCTGCAGTCAAAGCTTTATTTAGTATCACATCCAGTACCATGCACTTCATCAGTGATGGCTGTGGCAAGTGAAGAGTGACATGTTGTTATGTGGGTTTGTTGCTAAGTTATCACTGACATTATTTATGAGAAACTTTTAAGACTTTTTACTCTACATTTCCTCATGAACAGTTGTTTTTGCTGATCCTTCCTCACTAGCACTTTACTGCAGTATTATGTGTCATAGCTGTGGAGGACACTGCACATTACCGGGAGAGTATAAATGAAAAGGTAAACTCACTCACCACTCAACCGTTTGGAGGAAACATTCATCACCATGGATAGCCTACTGATCTGTTGAACTAGTGATGAATCTACAGAGAAGTTTCACTCAACTTTGCAGCCCTCCTCACTTCTACTGTTTTGCTTGACTCTCAGCACTTTCATGAACCCCGTTTCCAGCTGCAGCTTTGATAAACCCTTTGGAAATTACCGGCCAAGCAGCAAACTGCAGACAGGCAAAATTAGCGTCAAGCTGGTGAACATATTGCAACAGTTAGCAAATAAGGAGCCGAATATTGTAGTTCTTCCAAAGTAGTTAAAGGCAGAATGAATATTGAACTATCATTTGTCAGGTGGCCAGGAACACATCTGCAAATGAAGAGTGATGTTCTGGCTTTGTCTTAATCCAATCCACCGTGAAAAAATGCAAGGAAATTGTTCAAAATAATATTGAGCAAAGTAGCTAGTTGTAACTTATATTTTGTGGTGCTTCTTTGTTCACCAGCATTTGATAATTAGTGTTCGGGTAGTTTGAGTCTGTTAAGTCAGCACTGACTCAGAAGCCACTCCCTATCAAAGTTTGATGAATGTGCTACTGCCGAGAATTAGTTACTTCTCATTGGTTGCTATTGTTCTCAGTAATTTTACACTGTGAGAAGAATAATTAGTGTACTCAGTTCAACATTAATGATTTTGCTAGAGTACGACAATCTGGCAGAAGGCATGATTAGCCTTCTTAGGAAGACACTTCTCGTCTCCCTTGTTAATACTTCATTAATGAAATGCATCGGCCAATCGGCTCGCTACTCCCTCACTGCGAGCGGGACCCAGGTACCCCTCAAATAAAACCCACCTGTTTGCTATCATTCAAAATGGTGGAACAACCTCCTCATTGATGTCAGGTCAGCCGACAATCTTCACACCTTCCATCGAACACTGAAAGCTTACCTGTTTCGACTGCTCCTCGGCCAATGAAAAAAAGAAAATGATGTTCTTTGTATGTAGCACTTACATTGGTTTGTCTTATTTGTAGCTATTGTTCTGCACTTAAATGATTGTACCCATTTGAAGCTAAAGTACATGCAAGATTCATGCTGTTCGGAGTTGTCTCCTCATGATTGTTTCCACTTATTGTAAGTCGCTTTGGACAAAAGCGTCAGTTAAATTAAATGTAATTTAAAAAATGAATGAACACTGTGGGGTTTTAAAGAGCAGTGCATTACTGTTTCAGCAGGCCGGCCTGCTTTATGCATGTGGCTCATTGGCATTATATTATAGGAGCAACAGGCATAAGATATTACAGTTGATATAAGTGCAGACTTTCCCGCCCTGCAATAGAAAACAAAATTCCAACTCTCCGAAAACCTGCATCTTATTGTTTGATGTTTTGTTGATCCAAATGGTGTTTATGTTTAGGACAATAGAACAACTTGCAGCAAGAAGAAAGACACTCCTTGTCTCCCTTGTTAAACACTTGCAAAGCCTTTGCCTTCTGTACAAAGTATGCAGGAAATAATCCAAAACCTCAGCCTGAAAAAATGTCAGCTGGAAATTGAGGAAATTAATCAATCCCTTGTATTTCATTGTCTGCCATAATACACAACCTAATGTTGTTGTAACACTACTTCACCACAAGATGGCTGCTAGGTACACACAGACAAGGATATTTTGTTCACTGGATTTCTGAAGTTCCTCCTACAAGGGTGGATTCTTTTTCCAGGCAAAGCAGAATATATTATACAATCCACTTCTACTATCCTATACTTGAACATAGAAACTGCCTGTTTATACTTGACATTCTAAAATGAATACTGTAGTGCGTGTTGTCTAATACGATGGAGATACCTCTGGTCCTCTCACTGGATGACAATGGTTTGTTCACATTGTAATTATCATTTAGCAACTACATTCACGCTGCCTTGGCCCTGCTTAAGCTATGTGGCTCTACTGCATACCACAATGACTGAAATGTTTCAAATCCAAATAAACACATTGTCCTTCCAAAAAAACATTAATTTAAGTCTGCGTTGCAAATATTCGGATTATTAATCTTTCATGAGTCTAAACCATTGCAATGGTCATGTATTTCTGCTTTAGTTCAAGCTGATGTGAGATTCTCACACTGCAAGACACTCTCACCACAGCAAAGATTGATTAAGTATGATACATTTTGCATAATGGGCACTTGTGTTTAGTAAGCAATGTTCAGTTAACATAAATCACTATGGGTAGTCTGGTAATGTATGTAGGGATAAAAACCTGTTGTGTGGTTATCTTTGAGCTCGCCTCAACCCCTGCAGAGCAGAAAAAAGCTTCTCCACAATCTGCTGGGTTCAACTCCTGGAACGCAATTGTGTCTCTGTTGCTCACTTGTATAAGACAGTTTAATGCTACATTAAATATGAGTGTCTCATGACTGCCAATATTAATGAATGTGAGTTGTATATTGGTTGTAATGCATTTATTAAATTCAACCTTATAGACCTCAAGTTTAACACAGTTTTATGAAGTGTGCATATTAATAATTTTCCCCTGACCTATATGAATTACAGATATATTTCCTGGTTAATTCATTCACAGAAAGTGTTGCAAGTATTCATTTGGTGAATCATTACAGCTCTAGCACATAGTTATTTGTCAAAGGAATGTAATGAAATCTGGAGATTTTATATATGTTTATAAATTGAAAAATAATTATTCACCTTTTGATATTTAAAAATAGTTATATTAAAAAATAATTAGGCTGTAGCACATGGGTAGTCATTAAATGGAAGAAGATAAAAAAACTACTCTCTATGTCTATGTGTAATACATTATTAATTAAGTAAGAAAGCAGCCCTACTGTATGAACCGTGACACGCTAACACATTTAATCACACAACCACTGTGAAAGAGGCATCGTAAAGCCTTTGGGAGGGCTTATGGAAATGTCGTCACCAAAGTTAGATATTTAGATAACAAAATCACTGCCCCCTGCCAACAAATTTTGCAGACATGTTGAGAAAATCAGGACGCATTTAGGTTTGGAGTTCCCACGTCAGTCTGTTCTTCAATATAAGTATGAGTCAACATACTAAGTGTTGTAGATTTAGTTACAATACATTACATTTGAATTAGCTTTTGTCCAAAGTGACTTACAATAAGTGGAAACAATCATGAGGATACTTTAGCTTCAAATAGTTGCAATCATTTTAAGTGCAGTATAATAGCTTCAAGTATGTCGCACACCAATTTATGTGCGACATACAGAAAATCCGATTATCATTACTTTTTTCTTTTTTTTGGCGAAGGTGCTGTCGAAACAGGTGGGTTTTCTGTCTGCAACGAAAGGTGTGAAGACTTTCTGCTGAACTGATATCAATGGGGAGCTCGTTCCACCATTTTGGAGCCAGGATGACAAACAAGCAGGTTTTATTTGACAGGTATCTGGGTCACACTCTCACTGCGAGTGGGACCCAGATACTGCAGCAGAGCGAAGTGAGCGAGCTGGGGTGTATGGATTGACCATGGCCTGGATGTAGGAAGGGGCTGATCCATTCATCGCACGCTAGGCCAGTACCAGTGTCTTGAAGCAGATTCAGGCCACCACTGGTAACCAGTGAAGGGAGCAGAGAAGCGATGTAGTGTGGGATAACTTTTGTAGATTAAAGACCAGTCGGGCTGATACATTCTGAATGAGCTGTAGAGGTAAGATGGCGCATGTAGGCAGTCCAGCCAGGAGGGAGTTGCAGTAGTCAAGGCGTGAGATGACAAGAGCCTGGACAAGAACCTGCGTTGCCTTCTGGGTTAGTAGGGGACGTAGCCTCCTGATGTTGTAAAGGAGTATCTACAGGAGCGGGCTGTTGCAGCGATGCTGGCATTGAAGGACAGTTATTCGTACAGTGTCACGCCCAGATTTCTTGCAGTCCGAGTCGGGGAAACAACCGAGATGCCGATGTTGATAGTAAAGTATTGGACGGGAGAGCCCTTTGCGGAAAAGCAACTTTGGTGTTGTCGAGGTTGAGTTTCAAGTGATGTGCGGACAACCACTGAGAGATGTCAGCTAGACAAGTAGAGATTCAAGCCTCCAGCTGAGTTTCGGACCTGGGACAGAATCAGTTCAGTGTCATCCATCTAGCTGTGGTAGGAGAAGCCATGAGAGTGAATGACAGAGCCAAGTGATTTGGTGTACAGAGAAAAGAGGAGGGGACCCAGGACGGTGCCCTGAGGAACCGCAGTGGTGACTTGACAGGGGTCCAACACAGATCCTCTCCAAGTTACCCTGTAGGAGCGGTCCTTAAGGTAGGATCTGAGCAGAGGGAGAGCAGTGCCTGAGACTCCCAGTTCTAGGAGAGTGTACAGGAGGATTTGGTGTTTCACTGTGTCGAACGCAGTAGAAAGGTCCAGAAGAATGACAACAGAGGAGAGGGAGGCTGCTCTAGCAGTGTGAAGTTCCTCAGTGACAGCGAGGACGGCAGTCTCAGTTGAAACCAGATTGGTGCGGTTCAAGAAGGTTGTTTTGGTGAAGGTACAATGAGATTTGATTAAAGACTGCACGCTCAAGTGTTTTAGAAAGAAATGGAAGAAGTGAGACAGGTCTGCAGTTGTTCACTTCAGAAGGGTCGAGTGTGGGTTAATGATAAAGGTTTATGTCATGGGGTGATCAATACGTTACAATTAAAATCGTTAAATGTAAAAGATAAAAGTCACTCTTCCCCAATATCTTTCAGCTTGTTCATGTTTTACGTTACTTACCAACACATCTATCCTTATTCAGATCCTCAAACAGATATGGTGAAATGTGTCATTAGGATGCATTTGACGATGCCAACATTTTTATTGACAGTAATCTAGCTCACCCTTCTTTGAGTCATGGCGCTTAGTCTTTTATCACTTGAGACAGCTATTTTTATCTTTTTGAGTTTCCGTCGTGGCTTTTGGTGTCGAGGTTGGGTGTCAGGTATGACTATGTCATAGGACAAGCAGGCGCTAAATATACGCCCTGTTGCTATGAATGTTGCTGATGTTGTGTGTTTTTGGCCAGTTAGGTCATTGTCTCAGCAGCTTAGTCCACACATATCATTCTTGAAAGGCATCTGGAAATGTACAGGTGAATGGGATAATATTAGGTTTGTCATTGAGCGCTCCTTGTCAACATTTATACGCCTTAATTGTTGTTTCCCTCTGGCAGGAACTAAAGGGTCCCACTATATTTTCCATTCTTTTCTCCAGCACGTTTGCTCTACAGAGTTGTTGAGAAACAAATTATTGTGAGATCAAAGTAAAAGTTTTGGGTGATTATTTACCAGAAACCTGACACTAATTGTCAGATAGTGGTGGGTGGAGACAGTTAGGAGCCATGTACAGTATCTGCCACAGTCCTACATGGTGATCATATGAAACACAAACCTGCCATTCCATTTTAATGATGTTCCTCCTCTGCAAGAATAGCCCAGATTCAAAGAAGTTGTAATATTTGTTTCTGACAGGGGGGTTTTCTCCATAGAGGTTACGTTGTTCAAATTGTGGTGGGATGTGAGGAACAAAACAGCATATGAGAAATAAATCCCTGAAAGTTACTGTAATATTGTGTCATTTAAATCATTCTAAAAAGTAATCCTATAAGGAAATTAGGTCGTTAAATGTATATGCATACCTCTCAGATTTGTCTGTAAAGTATGTTTACTTTGTAATACTGATTAAAACATTATTGCAAATAACTGTATTTCCTAGGACAAGGGAAGGTGGTGAAAATGACTATTGTTCGTCGCTCTGCCCTGGTTCAGCAAACATGTTGAAATATTTAAAATGCCTCGATGCATTCCAGTCACATGTTAACCTTCAGCATCCAGCGAGGGAGCGATGGAGGGCCTTCACTTCAAGGCTGATGTATTGTGTGTGTATGTTTTTTTTCTCCCTTTTTTCAAACTCATATGTTAATTGAAAGTTGACATTGAAAGGTTTTATGAAGTTCAAATAAGTTTTTTTGTCTAGTATATGGTTGCCATGGCAAAGCTGTAGTATGAAGAGATCTGTGAGAAATGAATCAATAGGAATGAACTTGACACCAAAGCGAGTCTCCAACAAAGTGAAAGTTTATAATACATGTTAATTTTTCATTCTAATGTCAATTCAATTAATGTTTAATTGATGTTTTCCCCTTTTGATTCATTTGAACTGTGAATTCAACTCATGTTCTTAAGGGTAACGTGAATGTGAAATAATCATAATAGTTCTCTGAGAATAAAGTAAGACGTGGGTCAAATATGAGAGCAGGACACAGGCTATAATTTCATGCTGATTGCTCATGGGGGAAAATGTTTTTTTAATCTCAAATTACAGACCTGAAAGAATATTTGTGCTCCACTTCCCCCTCTTGATAGCACTTAAGACCTCTTGATGTTAGTGTAGGTCGGCTTTTGTCCTTGCCGTGCAAGTGTATTCAGTGGTGTGCTACTCAGTTAATGGATATTCTTTCTCCAAAGTTAGTGTGATATTGATTGACAGTCCCCCAAAAGGCCAGGTACTGAACCTGTTGTGCCTGTCTGGGAATCCCCAAAGTAAATCTTGAACAGTTGAAAAACCACAGTACTGTGTGTGTGTGTGTGTGTGTGTGTGTGAGTGTGTGTGTTTGTGTGTGTGTGTGTGTGTGTGTGTGTGTGTGTGTGTGTGTGTGTGTGTGTGTGTGTGTGTGTGTGTGTGTGTGTGTAGAGATAGAGATAGAGATAGAGAAAATGAAAAATCTTTATTTTCCTTTGTGTGTGTGTCACTGTGTAGTCAACCAACTCAAATATTTCCCTGTGCTGCCTGTTCATCACTCCAGTCATGAGGAAAGATCAACCACAGCTTTATTAGTATATACCACTTACCATCACACACCTGTGGATGCAGGAACACACACACACACACACACACACACACACACACACACACACACACACACACACACACACACCACACACAATGACAAACAATGTGTGTGGGCAGAAGCAGGCACCTCATCACTGAGCATCAGAAACAAAGTGCTGCCTGCTTTTTGTTCTCAGTGGTGGGAGCTCTGAAAGCTAAAAGCTGGTTGGAGGCTTGAAAGCACAAAGTACCTGTGTGTGTGTGTGTGCGTGTGTGTGTGTGTGTGTGTGTGTGTGTGTGTGTGTGTGTGTGTGTGTGTGTGTGTGTGTGTGTGTGTGTGTGTGTGTGTGTGTGTGTGTGTGGCTAGGCAGGGCTAGAGAGAATTGATTATTTGCTCCACTGGACACTTGTTTCTTTGTATCAAAGACCTCAGTGTATAAAGTATAAAGTGTCTGTTTATTTTACAGACATTCCAGTTTTTTAATGCATTTGAGAATTGCTCTGGTGTCATGTGGACAGACAGCAGCATTTGGAGTGTGTACAATCTGCCTGGATGTGTTAGTAAATGTATTTTTTACTTACTTGGCAGCCACGTAAGGAACATTACAGTAATACATTTCCTACATTCCTACCTAATTGGCTATTTGGATTATGGTCTTAAAGAGAGAGTGGTTTAAGTGCAGTGTTTAATTCGTTTTATCCTTCAGTAACCTGACATTGGGCTTATTTGATGTGTTTGAACTTTGTTATAATTATTAGCCTGAGTAATATTTGAGGGTTTTTAAAGACATTTCATATATTTTAGGCAGTGACATAGACACTAGAAAACTAAAAGAAAGAACACACAAAGAGCCAATTTGACATGAAATGATGAGAATGGAGTATCTGCAAAAATACATCTTGTTTCCAAGAGATTCACACATGAGCTGCTTCCATTCTGTCCATGAGTGTTCTCCAATGAGACTTTTCCTAAAGGCCAGCTTTGGACAGCTGGTAGTGAGAGATTGGAGCTTTCCCAGAAATCCCTCTGTTTTCAGACTCTTATGACGCGCAAACACTCAGCTCAGTCTGACTCTGTGCCTTAAACAATGTCATCTGCAAGTCTTTAGAACCAAACTCTAAATCTTTCCAGCATTGTGTTCAATGTGTGTGAGGCAGTGTGATAACATCTATTGAAATGTTTTCTGCAATTTAAAAGTTTCAAGGAATAGTTTTTGAAAATACTAGGGCTGTCGAATTAATTGCGATTAATTAATCACAGAAATAATAACGCGTTAAAAATATTTACGCAGATTAATCTCTCAGAAAGCACGGAGCACGGAGCTCTGACAAAGCTAAAATATGTACACCAGCGCAGCGAGGTTGTCAGATGAGCAGCAGAGACAATCCACAGAAGTGCTGGACGGATAAACAAACTGTTGTTCATCAGTAATTATCTTCACCTTTTGTTTCTCTCTAAAGCTAAAAATAGTTGTTTTTACATTAGTGTGTTCATTAGTGCGCTTTAGAGGAGGCGGTAGGTGCTTTTTGTTAACTTTAGACGGAGACAGGATGGCTCTTTCCCCCAGCTTCCAATCTTTATGCTAAACTAAACTAATTGCTCCTGCTCGAATATAAGCCTACTTACCGTACAGAGGTGAGAGCACATTGATATTCTCATCTAACTCTCAGAGAGAAAGCGAATGAGCATATTTGCCATATTGACAAATTATTCATTACCTCCACCAAGGAGTTAATGCTTTCAGTTTGGTTTGTTTGTCAGTTTTTCAGCAGGATTACAGAAAAACTACTGGCCTGATTTTCATAAAACTTATTGAAAGTGTGTAGCATGGGCCAAGGAAGAACCCATTTATCCAAAACGGAACCAAAACACTGGTTCTCTAGACGCATTACTTTTCATTGCCTTGGCCGAGGTCCGCGCTCTCCGAGTCCCCTTCTAGTTCAATCAGTGGGGGGCCGTCAGGGCCAGCAAGGCCTTCTCTGGTGGCCTAAACATCATCAGAATATACATTTAATTTTTATATATTTTTTCCACAAATATGTATTAAATTATTCCCCATAGTATATTCTCTTCATTTCATAGCTTTCCTCTTGGTTGCGCTGCTTCCAGCCTCAGATGGAGATTTGGAGGGCTGGCCTTTATGTTAGAGCTTTTATCCAATCATATTTCAGCCATCATGTGTTGCCAGGGTCCACGAAATCTGCCCTTAGGCCTTCAGAATCAACAGTGCGGGCGCCTGTCGCTTAAAGTGAACGGAGACAAAACTGTGGCGTTAACCAATCAGATTTCGAGTTGGCGACACCAGGGTCAGCCAGCAGGCGTACGATAACGTCAGCACGTGCACGTCTTTTGATTGGATACGCACTATTGAGAGGCAGAACTATGCAGAGCTAGCAACTGACCTTGAACGAGCTAATTTAGATTTCTACAAGCTGTTTTTTGTCAACCCACAATGGCTGAAGGAGGAGAAGAGATCGATTTGGTCGCAGATATCATTACAACACCATTTTCAAGACGAACCTTTCAAAAAAAGATAGACATCGTGAGAAGAGAACGGCTAACCCCGACGCTAGCGAGCCTATCACAGCCGGGAAAAGGGTTTGTCCGCCACTTTCAAATCGCTAACTACGAGCGGTACCCCCGGCTCACAGCCTCCGAGAGGCACTGCACATTGTACTGCTGGGAATGCCTGCTATTTACAACTAAATGTTTCGTAAATATTAATATAACTCTGTTGTTAGGGTGATGCAACGTCCGGTTGTACTGCGTTTCTGTCTAAATGTATGGTGTCTAGAGCCATGGCATCATAATGATGGTATTAAGAGGTGGAATAAGTCAGGTAGGACTGTGTAGGACATCACTGAAGGCCTAGGTGTGAAATGCACTTTTTTTTCTTGTGAGATATTTATTGTGGCTTGAACCCACCATTGCCCGTGACAGAGGGCCGTGAATAGGCAGTGCTTTATTTTCAGAAGTGATTACCAAAGACTGACTGTCATTGCAACATCTTACTGATATTACTATGCTGCTTCTAATTTGGTTGACATATTTAAATACTGTTCTTGTGTTGTATAGTATTTACAGTGCAATCATACAGTACACATAGGCATTCCACTTTTTTCAGTTTTTCATTTTTTAGCTCTGTGTCTGTGTGTTCGTATTCAGTGATTCAGTCATGGAAACCACCTTTCTACAGCAGTCAGTGACCCAACACCACACTAAATATATCAGGGACAAACATAGAGTCTGGGAAGCTGTAACTGCCTTCTAAATACTGTAAACTACTTCAGGTCTAAAATGAACATCTAATCTGTGCACAGCAGTATATATAGACTAGAGATTTTCTGTATTTCTGCCCTAAGCAACCACACCTGCATTATTTCATGTAAGTTGTAGTGGGAGAGATATGAGATCAGATTGTCAATTTGAAAATGAACATTGATGTTTTGAAGTCAGTTAAGGAATACTGCCTCCCAAGGATCTCTGCTTTCAGTTTTGTTTCTTGCCTTTTTAGCATTTTCCTCTCTTACGAGACTTTGATTTCAGCCCATAAGATGTTTTGATGTGAGGACCGGGCTGTGTATGAGAGGGTACCTCACTGCATGTTTCAAGCAGAAGGGTGGCACTGTCTCGATTTCAAACTCGTTCTACCTAATTTTCCAAAGAGGCAGCAGGAGAAGCACCTCCAGGCGCTTATTTGATTTGCAACAATATGAAAACCAAAGCAGAAGTATATTTGAGCCCTGTGGTGCCGATTAACAGCTAAGCGGTATATCCTCGACACTTTTTTTCTACTGCCCCCAGAGAGCATTTACATATATAAAGATAAAGAAGTACGCCTATTATTATCGATGACATGGTATCATTACTGTGTCCATGACAGTTAGGGAGCTCTAATCTTGCCAGGGTATTTTTTTGCAGATGATAAAACACATCACATATTTTATGTACAGTTCAGTATGTGACGCTGTGATTGTTTAAAGACAAGACTGCAGTTCTGAAAGTTACAAATCTCTCAGATGAATACCCTTTCTCCAACTGTCAGTGCACTTAGCATAGAGGAAATGCTTTTGATCCTCAGATTCATTGCTGTTAATTAATTATAGTTTATTAGAAAAATATCACAAATTCACATCACATAATAAGAAAAATAAGAATAGTAGTAGTCCATATTGAGCTTTTTGTTTTAATTTGGCCCACATGCACAACATACTTCACAATTGATTTGATGTTCGTCTAAATCTATTAAATCCACCGCTTTGGTCCAGAATAAACTCTCAACAACTATTAGATGGATTATTACGATATTTTGTACAGAGATTGATGAATTCTACTGACTTTTATGATCTCCTGACTTTAACTCTAGCGCCACCATAAGGTTTACCTTTTTCGTTTAATTAATTAAATGTGTTGACATGTAGGCTACTAGATTTGCCATGACATGTGGTACATATACATGTTGCCCAGAGGAAAACTCCTTCTGTTGCGCCACCAGCAGGTCAAAGTTTTGGCTTATCATGTAGAATATCTCAACATGTACTGGATGGATTAGCACAAAATCTTGTACAAACATTCATGACTCCAAGAAGATGAATCCTAATGACTTTGCTGACTCACTTTTCCTCTAGCACCACCAATTGTGGTTGTGAGTGAAATACTGTATCTCTATCAACTACTGGATGGATTGCCATGACATTTTGTTCAGATGTTCATGTTCCCCTGACGATATATTATAATACCTATGGTTATTCCCCGACTCTTTATCAATCAAGACGGTAAACATTATAGCTGCTAAACGTTGTCTTGTTAGTAAAGTAATTGTCAGAATGTTAGCACGCTGATGTTAACATTCAGCTCAAAGCACTGCGGTGTGTACGTACAGCCTCACAGAGCTGCAAGCAGGGCCCCAGAGTCTTAGTTTGATTTAGTGAAAGATGCAAAACATAAATCTTATTTCCTGCCCGTTATTTTCATTTGTCCATTTGTGTGTTTCATTATATCTCTAAGGACAAACAGATTGGAGTTGTCATTATCAGACTGGGAGGTTTGTGGATGTACTGTGTGCCTGACTGCTGTAAATGAGGTCTTGTAATGTTTTCCGTGGACCGCAGGAGACCCAGCTCATCAAAGATAATGGCCTTCCTGATAATGAACAAATTGCTTCCTCTCATATTTTCTCTCTCTACAGTAATAGAGTAAAAGCACCAATCAGCGTCATACAACGTTACATTATTTTACCCTTGCTGTGCTCTAAAATTGCATCTTCCATCTTCTAATTCAATTTGTTCAAAACTGGAATTATCTGTTCGCTCCTTCATTTCCCTTCACAGACCTCTCTATACAAACTAATCTTTTATTTGTGTCAGCTCTCAGACATGTATGTTTCGGTTGGGAATGGCTGGAGATGTGTGTCGCTCTCTTCAGTACTACCAGGTGGCCGGTGGTCAAAAGCACAACGTGATACTTTCTGTGTGTAGTAGAGGCCGCCACACACAGTGCAGTGACTGTGTGGAGCTTAAAGAAGCTGCTGCTACTCTACATGACGCCACAGTGTACAGACACTTTGGAGCTGCCTCATACCACTTCTTAAAATACAGCATATCATTCGTCTCTCACACCTGACATCATCTGTTAGGCTTGTTGGCCTTTATGGTAGATCTACGCTCTTCATCTCAGTTCATACATAACACGTTATACTCCTCCACTTGAGATAACCATAAGCTAAAGTAATAAGAAATGAATTTAGAAATGTCTGGAAGGAAATGAATCACAAGAAAAGTGATGCGCTATAACATGTGTACTTTTAGCTGGACAGCGGCAGTAAAAACAGTTAATAGTTCCTTTTTTGTGGGTTTTTAATCATCACTCTAAGTGTGAATTCAGTTAACGAATAATAAAAAAAAAGAACCTGCTCCAAAATTTTAAAAACCTTTCTTTGCAAGTGTGTGGATCCAAGAATCCTTGTGATTCATTGCCTCACTTTCAATGGCATATGGCAGAGATGTGGCTCATTGTCATGCAAGCCATGGTGCTATCTGCCTGTGGTCCGCATGCAGTGCTCACTGATGTGAGCTACACCAAGCCTCTACTGGGGAGAGGATCAAAATGAAAACACTGTTGGCAATATTTCAACAGCACAGAAACTGTGAATTACTGTATGTTCTATCCAAGTTACCCAAGCAATGGATGAAACCATACAGTTGAGATGAAATGTATATGAAAATGTATCGGCAGTTAGGCCATAGAGAGGTGATAGAACAGGAAGAGATGAGCAGCGTCCGTCATAATTCACTTTTATTGCAGATTTAATTAAGTGTTGTTATAAATTTGTGATACTGATGTCAGAGCTGTTAATTAGCAGTGGCCAATTTCTGCACATTTCTGAGATGACTGATGCACTTTGAACTGCAGAGGCAAACATTTGCATTGCAATTAATGTCAGGTGAATATTAACATTACATCTGAAACAATTGTTATTAATTTAATCACTAAACAAAGAACTGTGTGGAAATATTGCAGTCATAATTAACTTTTACACATGAAAGTGCTGCTTGATGCTTGTTTGTATTTTATTCATAATTTACCGTGGATAAATATAGCTATCATTAGGCTATGACATTATTTCATTGTAATTTCACTATTGCGTTTGACATCCAAAACTTATTTGTTTTCAGTATCGGCATCACAAACTTTGTCAGGCAAAAATGTCTGTCAGCCTTTTTAACTGTGAAATTTCCTTTGTTTCCTCGGGAAACTAATTAAACATTGTAAAGTCAACAGCTCAGAGGCTTCTCCTCTGGGCCTTCTCTCTTATTTAATCAGGAACTGTGACAAAGAGCTCACAGATATTTACAGCCACAGAGTGGGTGAGTAGTTGCGAGGTTGGAGTGAGGTTTACAAATTGACACTATAAGGCTCACCACCAAACACTTGTGTGGGTTGGCAATGAGCCAATATTTCTCAGGAGGGAACAGCCAGGTGTTTAGTGCCTTGCTTTAGGGCATGTAGAAGTATGTTATTGAGAAAGCAAAGAGAATGTACTCACACAGTCTGTCTTTTCTAATTGTTAATTATTGTCTGTTATTCACAAAACAATATGTGTTTGTTGTTCTGTCAGATTCCTGGGCATCATCCTTACACTCTGTATTGATTTAAATTACTAATGTTTTTACGTTTTTACTACGAGACATTAGCCATACAGTATTGACTAATATTGAATGTCATTTTCAGTAATAGTCAAGTAATTACTTTTTTAATTTTGGCTCTGTTTCCCCTTATGTATACTGTATTATGGAATAGACTGCATGTATAAATGCATAAACTGCACACTTCTTAGTAAAATGAATACATTTTTAGTTTTTTCTCTTTTTTAATGGGATTTGTTGAAAACCAGAAAAATATAAAGGCTTTCTAAACCTGTACTCCTGCACACAAAACTGTAAAACATAGTAATTTACCTATTCATTCTGAAGGCGTTCTGAATAGAGCCAAAGAAGTAGCGAAAGATGCTGCCACTAAAATATTTACTTTTCTCCCTGGCTAATATGTAAAAGGTGTGTGTGTGTGTGTGTGTGTGTGTGTGTGTGTGTGTGTGTGTGTGTGTGTGTGTGTGTGTGTGTGTGTGTGTGTGTGTGAGATAGAGATAGAGATAGAGATAGAGAAAACAAAAAATCTTTATTTTCCTTTCACCCTCACTGCATGACTTAACTCTGCTATGGATCACAGAGGACTGGCTTCAGGCTGAATAAAGCAGGGTCATCATGAAAAGAACATAAGACCTTGAATCACTGACACAAATGTTCAGATTTATTTTTTTAATCCTTTCTTGCTCTTGACTTTCATTATGATTAAAATGAGTGTGACTTCTATTACTCTGATCGTGACGGAGTAACGCCAGGATCCTATTAATCTACATTTAAAATGATCAGGAAGACAGGTGAACAGCAGCATTTGCATTTCAGTCTGGTGAGGTTTGGCAGGAGCAGGAATCCCAGAGTGTCTCTTTAAAACAGGTGGTCAATGGAAATGCAGGTATGAGTTACACATGTTGAGGATGAACGGGGTTGTGCAGATGCCTGCCAGACATGTCTGGTCTCCAAACACTGACACTAGCAGAGTCAGGCTGGCGCCACCGTCTCCAACTGGGCCAAACAGGAAGAGCTGGCTAGCTCGTCCACACTGTGAGGTGTTTCTTCCCGTATTTACGACCCCCTTAACCCTCCTCTCCTCAACAAATTGCATTACATCAATGAATCCATTTCATATCACCAGCAAAGCACAGCACACAGCCAATCCATTTCACCATAATTTACCGTCACTTGAATCAGCACCTGCCTGACATCCACTTTACACTGTTTAGGGATTAACAGAAGCAGTGAAAACTTCTCAGAGTGTTTACTGTGGATTTGTATGTGCATAATTTGGCATAAAATGACAGGCGGTAACAGCTGTAGGACTTTGCCATGCACTCGAAGCTATGATGATGAAACAGGGTGACCTGATTTATTAGTACACAAGAGTATGCCGAGGAGTCACAGGAAGTATTTCCATATGGATTTTCTGGGGACTTGACATTGGAGGCACGGAGGCCTCCCTCTCTAAAAAAAACACACCCCAGGCCCCTCTTTTGCAAGTGGGCGGAGGGTCCAAAATAAAATCAGCTGTCACTGTCTGCTTGCTGGACAGAGGTGAACACATTGTACTGGAGCTGGTCTCTAACACTGACTGGGATTTGCTTTTGGCTTGGAACAACCCTGCAGGCCGGGGGTGCAGTGGCCTTCGAGTGGGATTTTTACGTGCTGAGTTCATATTTTTATATTTCAATATCCTCCTTACCTGGTAGGTGAGTGGAATTTTGTAAAAAAAAAAAAAAACAAGTGAATGATTAATGCTTTTTAAATTATGTTTTTATGTTAATAATTTAGCATGCAAAAAGAAATGTAATGTATAATCTCCTTTTAATATCTGCAGAGAAAAACATAAAAGACTGGCACTGAATTCTTGATTGTACTCTAAAATGCATTAATATTGTCCTCATGTTGAGTGCACTTCCACTAAAAATAACGGATACAGAGGCAAAATATAAATCTTACGTTAGACTAAATGAACTCTGGATTTTTAGCTTAAGGAGAGATTAAATGTATTCTTCCAAAATAGATGGAGTTCTGAGCTGTTAGTACGAAGGCCAGTACCTCTAGGTGCCACGTTGCTCTACTTCCTCGTCTCCAGGCAAGACACGACATGAGGAATACTGCAGAGTATTTGCATGAAAATGCGCAAACACAAGGTCATCAATGTAGGCGATGGAAATGGAAAGGAAAGCTTTGACCTACCAGTTTTCCTCCATATTTCACTTAGCAACACGACCCTTCATGGTTAAGTTTAAAATAGGCTTGATTTATTTTTGCAACTACATGGCGCCTAGATTACTTCACTTTCTTGTTATTTGAGCTCTCACCCCGACCTATCGTGTCACGAGATATCCTCAGACTGTTGACAGATTGTTTTTTGGCTACAATTTTTAGTTCCTAACACAATAAGTCCCTTAAGACCCTAACTTTAATATACTGCAGTGCAGAATATTCCACTCCTAAAGTGTCACCGCTAAAGTCAAGATTTGAACAAATTGTTTTACCGTAAGTATATAGAATCATCTAATTGTAAGAGTTGTGTAATAAGTGGCTTTTCTGTCTTAACTGGTTGATTGGTTTACACAAACATACCAACCATTCCCCCGCGGCTAAAATAGATCATAAGGGACTAGTAGCTATAAATCAAATAGCAAAATAAATATGCCAATGGAAAGCAGCTAACCTAACAACAGTGCAATGCATCAATAGTTGTTATAAAAAAATGTTTTGCCATGAAATTACAGAGAGCAGCATTAATGACTTGCATCAGCCCACTATTCAGCTTAATTGTGTTTAATTTTTAGCTATCTGTAACTGATTCAAAAGATTTGATCTGATTTGAGGTTTCGTTCAGTCTGTACTTTATTGAGGTTTCAATACTTAGGAAAAGGATATGTAGTGATTAAAAATGTCATTTGCTGGCAGAAATGTTATTATATATGTGAAATATCATCTTGTGTCACCAGTCTGGTAGCTTTTGCTGACAATATTCTTGATATTACAATGATTTAGATATACACATAGCTTCAATTCATGCTAATTCACCACAGAGCAGAGCTGAGATGGGTTTTTTATGCTGTTAGCCTTCAGAGTAATGGATAGTCTTATTTTGATGCTGTACTTTTTTCAAACATCAAAACAGTCTGTATTCATATTTCATTCTCTTATTTGCATCAGCACATTTATATCCACAAGTGAACTGAGGTGTGAATACTTTAAATGTGCAAACATAGACGAAAATGTCAGCAACTGGCCGGATATGGAGTCTGTGGATGTCAATGTTTAGAATAATTAATAATCACACGGACTGTCTTTTCAGCAGATTATAATACCCTGCAGGTCAACAACGATGTTCCTTTGGTTCTCGAGTGTTGGTTGATGCAATTCCAGGCAAAAAGTCTAATTATGTCTGACTTGAAAAATCTTAATGACTATTATTACTACTTCCTGTATGATCCCCTAAACCCCATAATACATTTCTGAACATTGGAAATATAGTAATTGGAAATTGGAAGTATAGTTTAGCATACAAATATCACAAATGTGATTAAAAAAAACAAGAGCACAAACCTAAAGGGATCTAAACCGCTTTGCCGTGCAGTTTAATTGCATGTGATTAAAGATTAAGTATGGTGCTACCTCTTAATAACTAAATATAACACCTGTGAGAAGCATTTTATTGAAAAGTTTATTGGTTATTTGTGCCATAGCTGCTTGCAGCGCAAGTTGAACCAGGGCAGGACTTCCTGAAGAGATATAAACCAGAGGAACAGGATTCACTCTGTGGACTCAGAGGTCATCCCACTGACCCACTGTGAGGCCGTGTACCAGCCAGCTGTTTCCAAGCAAGCAGATAGCACCATCCCAAGCAGGGTACTGAAGTTTGTGCATGGACATGTATTGTTTCTACTACAACAGGTAGCTGCAGTACCTGCCAGAGCTGCCTGCATTAAAAATGAATATTTGTGTAATTAGAAGCCAAGTTGCTGAAGCTCACTTTCCTGTTGTACGCTGTAGAGTTTATGCTTTAGCTGCTGCGAGGCATCCAGGATTGCACAGTAGCTGTTATTGTCACCATTATCTCTGTTGTTGTCTTCTAGTATTAGTGGAGATGATGACAATTTTGCAGCTGGGGAAAGGGGTCAATAGTCTATACTATAAATAAAGGGAAAACATGAGACTCCCCTCAAAGGTCAGAACATAGAGAACGGTTGCAAAGGTTCTTTCTTTGAAAGCGCTCTCACAATTCCTTATGTAAATTTGAAACTATTACATGAACAGTACATAATGTGAGTTTGATTCTTTGAGAGAGCAAGAAGCACGTAGCATTAGCTGCACCACGTTTGATGAAGGCCGGCCTGCACTGCAGAACAGTCCTATTAAACCTCAGATTGATTTCAGGTCATGTAGAAGTGGAGGCCGCTAATGATATTTCCTGCTTCATTAGGTCATGGAAGAGTCGGAGGTCTGTTCCCTGCCTGGGGGACTTGCCAGTGTGAGGAAACAATTTGAGACCCAGGAAACCTCCACATCACACAATGTAACCCAGTTCCATTTTCATCACAGAACTGTGCAGGTACACATGTAGAACACAATATAATTATGAATGAGGTTGAAAGAATGAAAGAGATAGACCTGATAGAAACTTCACAATGCAGTGGAAAATAATCGTATTTCCTATTTTGCTCTAGTACAGTGTGAGTGAACAGCTTGACACATTCTTTGTCATCTTGCTTCCATCTGTGATTAGTCATTTCAAACTGCATTGAGCAATCTGGTCGAGCATCTTCTCTGCATGTTATTCAGTCATGTACTATTAAGCTTTGGCTGGTGGAGTAACTGGGAGTGGAGTAAACACATCTGTGGGAAGGGGGGCAATATGTTGAAGCGAGACTGAAATAATTATCTCTGTGTTTGTGAGTTATGCACACATTTGTCACTGTATTTGACAACCACTGACTTCATCTTCACAGGAAATGTCGAACTCTGAGATGACATTGTCAACCAGCAGCAGGCAGGTTGTCCAAGGCAGTGAGCAGCTACATTTCAACCAAGAAGCGATGGTATTGAACTTTTTCTGTTACTGTGTTACTTGCAGGCAGAGCGAGTAGGCTTTGCTAATGAGCACAAACTCTTGAATTCTTTGTTGGTTAAAAACTGTGACTGATTAGAATCAATCCTATTTGTGTAATTAATGTTTGTTTAGGAGTCTCTGAGTAAACATTACATTTAGTGGAAAACATTTGAATTTCAGTTTTTTATCATCACTATCTTTTTTTCCATTTCTCATTTTGAATATTTAGGTGTCTTACAGCGACAGTAACTTGGCATCCAGTTATGAAAACTATCAAAATGAAACAGGTGGGATATTGTTTGGATATTTTTATTTTTATTCTCTGCCATATACACTGTCCCAGCCTGACTAATTTAAGGTCTGCCTTTATTCTTGTGTCTGTGCTGACTTTTAGAAGAGGAGTTTCCCAGGTACACTACAAAAGAACTGAGGGACCGCTTTGAAAAAACAATAGAAGACGCTGCTCCACAAAAACCAGTTAAAGTAAGCATTTCCATTTCACTTGAAATAGGCAAGAGTATTGAAAATATGAAGGGACAGGATATTTAATTTAGGGTAAGTATAATTGCAGACAGTTAATATAGTATATTAATTAAAGATGCAATGCTTAAGATTATAGTCTCGGTTGATTTGGCGACACTTGTGGTTACCAGTGGTAACAGAACGTGTGGTTAAAGGTGGAGTCTGCAATTCTAGGTAAAGATTGTGGATATTTGAACTCAAACACCAAACAAATACATCCCTCCTGTCAGTGCTCCTTCAGAACGTAAATATCTGCCAGATTTAGCGTCTGTCTCGCTCCCACTGCCAATCTCTTTATACATTTATGGCCTTGGAATAGTGTTGTGGAAACAAACAAAGTGGCTCAGCCTGAGCCGCTTTGTTTGTTTCCCATTTACAGAGCCAGGGCTGTGTGTAAACATGAGATTTTATTTTCAGTGCACAGAACGGACCGTGAATTTGACAAAAAGTGTATTGGATTAGAATCGCAGACTCCACCTTTAAATATGACAGCACACATTCCTTTAGCACCTACACCTTAGATACAGAAGAACTACTTGTATATCTTAGTCACCTAACATTAAAAACAATAACGCTGGATCACATACATGCATTGCTTCCTGTGAATCCTTCATCTGTGTGAGGATCATTTGAATCCAGTGTGTTCATCCAACAATGACATTTCTATATAGAGAGGTAATAACAATATAAATACACCAAATTGCTACTGCTTGAAATGTGATGTCCACGAATAGTATTTGACTTCATGTCAATTTTAAGGATTATAACTTTCACTCATCATAGGGATTTATTGATTTGTGGATGTAAGAAGCATAATAAGAAAGAAACTTATTCACACAGTACCATTAACCTTAGATTGATAAGTGTTCTAATGTGTAGGCCTATTCATGTTTTATGATACGTTTTTACACTTTATCTGAAAAACGTGTTACAAAAAGGTGAAATGTAATGAACATATAACTCTGTTATGGGGTAATGTGATGGATCTTTGAGTTATTCACCCTCAAATATAATTTTTGTTCCTTAAAAAGATTGGACGTGATATCAATCGATCTAAGTGGTCCGCAAATGTGACGCAAAACAACACTAGTGAGGTGTATGAAGCATCCGCTACTGAAGCAGCAGAAGACTCATCAGATGAAATGATGGATTATGCCGACTTTCCACCCCCGCCACCTGATGATTCTGACTATCTTCCACCCCCGCCTCCAGACTTACTAGAAATGTCATCATACAGTGAAAATATTCCAGCGTGCAATTACTCACCTGAGCCTCCAGAGCAGGCAAAACCCTCCAAATACCCACTCAACAAAGACGCTTTTTCCAAACAGAGGAGTATGTGTGAGCTGAAACGTCTTTACAAGCACATTCATCCTGAGGTTCGTAAGAATATAGAGAGGGAGTATTACAGTGATTACAATGAAACTGAGAACAACCAGTTAGAGAACCAGGAGTACATTTATGAGGATGATGGTGGTAGTCCCGATGATATCAACGATGAAGAATACATAGAATGGGAAGAGATTCTCCCCGGGGAGGTGCAGGCGATGCGATGGATGTTTGAGAATAAGCCACTGGACACAATTAAAGATGAAACTCCTGACGAGGACGACGACAACAACAAAATAACTGAACAGGAAATGATTCTTGGAAAAGATGTGGGACGTACAGCATGGATGTTTGAGACCAAGCCAATGGATGAGCTGAGTTCATCCAATATCAACTCGACAGAATATAAAAATAAATTCAACAAATTTAATAAAGGAGATGTACGGGCTGCTGCGTGGTTGTTTGAAAACCAGACAATGGACACTTTAAATAAAATGCATAAGGAGGAGGATTTAACTAAAGAGGTTGTTTTCACTGAGGAGGATGGAAATGCTACCATTTACATGGTTGACAATAAGTACATGGAAAGTCTTGGCCACACTGAAACCATTGACGAGAGCCACCTGTTGAGTCTGAGGTCAGTGTTGGAGGAAATTCATGGAGAAGTGAAAACTGTTACGAGCACTTTTGACACTCAGTTTAAATGCATCATTATGGGACAAGCAAGCCAAATGCTGGAGATTAAGTCTGTGCGTAAAATTGAAAGTGAATTGGAGAACTCCATTGCTTCACGTTGGCTTTTCGATACCCAACCCTTGGACATGACAAACAGAGAACCTACATCTTTGAAACTTGTGTGTAGTCTTTCCATGGAGGACAGCAATAAGGGAGACTGGGGCAGGTGGTTGTTTGAGATAAAGACATTGGGTTCTCTCAATGAGTGGGAAAGCTCAATAATGGAGAATAAAGAGATTACTGGAGCTGATGTGCGCAAGCACTGCTTAGTGTTTGAAACCCAGCCAATGGATTCTCTGAAGGATGACTCCAATGCAAGACCACAGTCTATTGAAGACATTATCGGGGGCAATGTTAGATCTGCAAGGCACTTTTTTGAAAGCAGCCCTCGAGCAGAGAGGAAAGCTCTCCCTGAGGTCGGAAAAATACAAAAAACAACAGTAAATGAAGACATGAAAGGAGATGTGAGACACCAAAAGTGGCGCTTTGAGAGTCAACCTTTAGAGCACATAAGAGAGGAGAAGAAAGAGGTTACTCGCACTGTGAATGTTAAGGACGACCTCTCACAGGAGGATGGCACTAGTTTCAGTGCAGATGTTCGCAAGAACTGCTGGGTATTTGAGACCCAGCCAATGGATACTTTAAAAGACGATTCAAATACTCAGCCACTGATAAAAGAGGACATTATTGCAGGTAACGTGAGATCAGCCAGGAATTATTTTGAGACAATTCCAGCTGAGGAGTTGAAGGAGCTTGCAGAGGTGGGCAAACTGAAAAAAACAGTAGCATTGAATGAGGAGAGGGGCGATGTCAGACATCAGAAATGGCAATTTGAAAGCCAACCCCTGGAGCAGATCAGACAGGAAAAGAAGGAAGTCATCCGAACGATCGATCTGGAAGAAATTGACAGAGTTGACGTCTCAAACTACAAGCAAATATTTGAGAGCACGGATTTAAACTGGAGTGATGAATCTCAAAAGATTCTCATAGAGGGTGTAACATCTGGTTCTGTGAAATCAAATAAAAACCTGTTTGAGTCTAATTCGCTGTATGCCATGCAAGACAGCTCAGGGCACTTCCATGAGGTGAAAACTGTGCGGCGTGAAGAGGTTGTGAAAGGAGATGTAACGACGTGCAAGTGGATGTTTGAAACCAGACCAATCGACCAGTTTAATGAAAGCATTGATAAATACCAAATTATCAAGGGCATATCAAAACAAGAAATAGAGTCTGGTGATGTTAAAACAGCAAAGTGGTTGTTTGAAACACAGCCTCTTGATGCTATTAAGTACTTCAGCAATGTTGAAGATGAAGAGGTTGTGGGGACAAGTAGGAATCTTGATGTCATGAAGGGCGATGTGAAAACCTGCAAGTGGCTATTTGAGACAAAACCAATGGACTGCATGTATGAAAGAACAGAGGTAAAGGGTGAAGATGAATCTGAAGAAATGCAAAAAGGAGACGTCAAAACCTGCACATGGCTTTTTGAGACACAAGCACTCGATACTATCCACGATGAGACACAGACCATTCTGAAAACATGCACTGTCGATGAAGAGGACATTAGAGGAAAGGATGTGAGAACGGCTTGTTTCCTCTTTGAGACCGAGAACCTGGAGGACCTCACTGGGGAGGAGACGGGCTCTTTTAAGCGTGTCACTGAGATAGACATTTCGTCTGGAGACGTGTCTGGGATGAAGTACATTTTTGAAAACCAAACATCCAATATGACTTCTACATCTGATGAAGTAATGCAAAAGCTCAAGAGAGTTCAGACCGAAGACATACAAAAAGGAAACGTGGTGAACTGCAAATGGCTCTTTGAAAACCAGTCAATAGATACAATTCACGATAGCCAAGAGGAATTTATGAGCAGCCGCTCAGTGAATGATGTACAAGGAGGAGATGTAGATAAGGGGCGTTTCATTTTTGAGACCTACTCCTTAGATGAAATTCAGGAGACGGACATAGAGCTGATGAAAATGCGAAAAATTGTGCGCGATGCAGATGAAAAGGGTGATGTGAGAAATTACACCATGATGTTTGAAAATCAGCCCCTTTACGCCATTCAGGACAAAGAGGGCCTTTACCACGAGGTCACCACCGTCACAAGCGAAGAAGTAACACGAGGAGATGTCGTTGGAACCCGCTGGAAGTTTGAAACCAAGCCCCTTGACGCAATCAAGGACACAGATGAGGTTTATATCATTAAATCTGTCACACAACAGGATGTGCAAAAAGGTGATGTCACCTCTGCAAAGTGGAAATTTGAGACACAACCTCTTGACAGGATCGCTGAAGAAGAGAAGGCTTTCATAAAAACTGTGGATGATATTCAGGGAGGCAATGTTAGGATGAACAAAGATCGTTTTGAGTCTGACGCACTGTCACAGGAATCTGTTAGAACAGTTAATGTGAGTGAAATACAAAAAGGTGATGTCAGGTCTGCGAAATGGAGATTTGAAACCCAGTCCATTGACAAAATAAGAAGCATGAGCTCTGAAAATCTGATTGAAACCGTTAAAAAGGAGGAGGTTGAAAAAGGAGATGTTAAACATTCAGTCTGGCTCTTTGAGAAGAATCCTCTCGATCACATTAAAGAGGTAGATGAGAACGAAGGTACAACCATAACATCACAAGAGGAGGTTTCCGAAGCGGATGTAAAGACAAGAACGTGGCTTTTTGAAACAACACCATTTGATGACTTTAATGGGACAAAAATGGAGAAGACTGAAATCCTGGGCAAGAGTGTCAAGGGAACTCTTGAGGAACTTTATAGTCAGAAAATGGTGAAGTCGGAGGGAATACTCATTGAAGCTGATGAAATAGGCGATGTTAGGATGGCAAAATACCAGCTAATGAATAAGCAGGCTCCGGAAATTCAACGAGAGGATGTTATCAGTGGAGATCTGCAGACTATTATGATGAACCTGCTGAACAGACAGGAAAGACAGGAGCAGCAGATAGTCATAGATTCGGAAGAGAAGGGTAATATCAGTTCTACATTGCATCAACTATTCAACCAAGAGAGAGACAGCAGTATTGAAAGGGAGGAAATATTACGAGGTGACATTCGAGAAGCTATAAACAACCTTTTTGATGAGAGCGGTTCAGCTAAACGTGGAATACTCATCCAGGAGGACGAGAAAGGAGATGTGCAGATGACGTTATATTCCCTTCTCAATAAAAATAATAATGTTAATGTTGAAAAAGAGGACATTGTAGGAGGGGATATAAAGAGTGCTCTTCAAAGCCTGTCCAGCTCAGACAAGACTGATCAGGCAATGAAGATAAGGGTAGATGAGGCTGAAAAAGGAAATGTCAACTTTTACTCCACATGCATCGAATCTGGGGCTCTCGACTACCTTAAACAGCTCCACGTAGAAGCTGATGAGACTCTGTCTGATGGAGCAGAAAAAGAGAAGATCGTTGGAGGCGACATCAAGGGGACTAAACTCATCCTCGGCCGCCATCAAACGCAAATTGAACGTACAGTGGAGGATGTTGTACCCGGTGATGTTCACAACACGGTAAAGGTTTTCATGTCAGAGCCAACCCTCTTGGAAAGACTCCAAAGGGAGGAGATAGTCAAAGGCGATTTAAAAGCTGCTATGAATTCATTGTCTGAATCAGCGAATCAGACAGTTGTTGTAGAGAAAGAGGAGGTGGTGAAAGGCAACATACCGAAAACCCTGCAATGCCTAAAGAGAGCTCAAACGCGGTATAAGGAGGTGGAGAAGCCAGATATCATACGGGGAAATATTAAAGGAGCTCTAAGATCTCTTGAGATATCATCAACAACCAGAGTTGAAGCTGTTGTCGAGGATTTCGTTTCTGGAGATGTGAGGGCCACACTGAAATCTCTGGAGCTGGCAAAGCAAGCGGTGAAGGAAGTTGAAAAGGAAGAAATTGTGAGGGGCGATATTCGCACAGCAATGCAAAGTCTGCACGATGCCTCCAGTGAGAAGAGGATGTGTCAACAGGGAATAGACGTTCAGGGAGACGTCAGGGGAACGATTCAGCTCTTAATGGAGCCTCCGCCTTCACCGAGGATGGAAAGGAGCCCAAGCCTCGAGCGTGACGTTAAGGGCGATGTGAAGATGTCAATTAAGTCATTATATGAGATGCAGGAGCAATCCCAGCTGGATAAAGAAGAAGTGATAAAGGGGGATGTTAAAGGCACTATTAAATCGCTGTTGGAAACAGCTCAACGGGAAGCTCCCAAAGTCAGAATTGGATCATACAGGAGAGTTCGAGTCAAGCAGAGCCCTCCAGTTAAAAATGTAAATGCTGATGCACAGAGGAACATACAAAAGATAAAAACAGCTCATTCAGTTGAAACATCAAATCATTCCATTTCTAATACAACTGATAATGTGAGAACAATGTCATGTACTGTGGAGCAGTCTGCTCAGCAATCAACAACTACGGTGGAGCATAAAACGATTACGCAAAACCACGGCATCAAAACATTAAAGACTGAGTTTCGTAATCTAAAGTCGAAGGGAAAGGGAATGAAAAAACTAGATAAAACCAAAGTAAAGATGGATGATTACATCCTTAAACTACAAGCGTCAGAGCCTGATCTGCCACTCCCACCTCCACCTCCACCAGTGTCAGACGCTGACCTTCCTCCTCCTCCTCCTCCTCCTCCTCCTCCTGCCTCACTTGATTCTGACATTGATCACCTTCCTCCTCCACCACCACCAATCACCAGTGAGCAGGACTTCCTCCCACCTCCTCCATCTCAACAAGAACTGGAGAGCATGCCAACACAGGAAATGTATACTTCACCAGCAAAAGCAAAAAAGATGACGGTCAAAAAAGTGAAATCACCCTTTCTACACCAAGTCCCGAAGTTGGAGCCAAAAATGGAATTCAGTGACACACAACAGGTTGAGGTTACATCGGAGAAAGTGGTAGAAATGAGCCAAAACCGATCCAAAACAACAACACACACATCAAAATCAGTTTCATATGAAATCCCTCCACCGCCTGAGTCACCACAGCCACTAAAGATGGTTTACTCCTCTCCTGTGAAGTTCACCCCTCCACCCTCCCCTCCGCCTTTCATGAGAGCGAAAATGAGTAGATTTAACACTCCATTAATTAAAGCAGAAGGAAAGTACCGGAAGCTAGTGGAGGAAAACACCCCCCCAAACACTCCAACACCCACTTACATACATGACTCAGTTACTGCTGCTCTTGAAATGCTTTCCACCAGCGAAAAGGGACAGTCAAATAACAACGCATCAGAAATCTCACAGGACAGAGCTGAAAATGCCACATTGAGTGTTCATTCAGACTTCCTATCATGTGATTTATCCAAGCATAGCGTAGTCTCAAATATCACCCAGAGCAATTTCAGCGCCAGCCAAGAGAAAATCCTCTTAGACTCAACAGTTATATCTTCTGCCAAACAGCAAATTGTCTCTAATGAGACTTCTGAGGTTGTCTCTGTTCAAAATACCTCACCTGTCTCAGCTGTTAGACAACAGATGCATACGACTACACAGAAAACTGTTTCCTCCAAGCAGTCTGTTCAGTCTGTCATGGCTGACAGAGTCCAGACCTCAACCACTGATGTCGCAACAATTGAAAACATGGTAGCTGACAGAAAGAAAGATTCCAAAAATCAGAAAACAAAGAGCTCCAACAAGTCAGAAGACAAAAATGAAGATGAAATGCATTCTGATGAAAGCCATACAAAGGAGAATGTAAAATCAAGCAAATCTGAGAAAAGAATCAAAAATGTAAAGGAGTCCAAATCACTACTGAGTGATAACAAGAAGAAAGCTGATCCTTCTCCTACCAAGAGCCAAGACAACGTTTCCGATGAGCCAATGCAAACAGAAAAGGCAACTACCAATACAAATGGAAAGGCAGGCAAACCAAACCAAAAAGGGAAAAAGAACAATAAGCAAGAAAAGCAAGTAGTAACAAAAATGTCCAGTGATAGTGAGAAACAGAGTGTTTCACAAGATGTCAAGGTGGAAGTGAAGGAAGCTACTGAGGTGAAAGTGATCATTGATGCTGAAGAAGTAAAGACAGAGTCAAAGCAGGGGCTTAAGAAAGGTACTTCCTCCCCTGTTGCTGCCTCCACACCTGTTGTTACTGTTAGTTTAACTGACAGCAAACCAGAAACTCCAACTCCAGCAAAAAAGAAAAAGAAGTCCAAAAAGTCTAAAGGGGGTGCACAGTCAAGTCAAGGTAAAGAGATTTCCACAGAATCAAAGACAGCTGTTGTAGAAACCAAGACAGCAACGTCTGAAAAATTCCACCAAACTCAGGAAACAATTGCAGTTGCCCAGATTCATAAAAGTATAAAGGAAGAACAGATTCAAGTCAAGAGAGAAGTCATTAGCACAGAAAGTAAAGAAATTCTGAATTCCAAGCAACAGAAAGCTGTTCAAAAGCAAGTGAAGGGATCTCAAAAAAAGAAAGAAGTGACAATTATTCAGCAGAGCGCAGAAGAACCACCACAAGAAAGTAGAGATGTCCCAATTACAGTGACAGACGAGTCAGAGCAAAGTGAACGGGTAAAGTCCACTGCAGGGAGAACAGAGGATTCTCAGAGGCGGGAGGTCCAAGTGTCAATGTCTCATATCACAGAGAAACAAAGAGTTTCAAAAAAGACTGATTCTAAATCTGTGAAGACTCTGCTCAATACAGTTCCAGATTGGCTCATGAGTTCAGAAACAACGTGTGAACTGGAAGGATCTGTGTTGGAAAGTGATGCTCAACAAAGCGAAGACATTATTTCACGTCTGAGGAAACTAGCAGAGGCTAAACTAGTGCATCTAGAAGATAATGAGACAATGGAGAAACATGAGTGTGAGCCAGTTTCTGAGAGATCTGTTTCCGGTGGGGCAACGGCAAGAATATCCAAGATCAGTATAGGTTCTGCCAAAATTGAGAAACAAACAAAGAAGAAGACCTCCCATGAAAGACGGAAAGAAGAAGCGAGTCAGTGCAAGTCTGTTGACCTTCGGGCTCCCTCGCCTTTACTGAGGATGCGTTCTCCCTCACCAACGTTTATCACCATCGAATCCACACGAAGAACTGACTCACCCCAGAGAGTTACTCCATCACCTACCCTGCTGCATAGGCCACCCACACCTCCCACACCGCCGCCACGCAGGTGTGACACCCCGACATCACGGCTCACTAGAATCACACCCTCTCCGACTTTTGACAGAGCGGAAAATTTGGCTCGACTCAAAGACACGACAGCCAAACTCTCTCGTGGCGTCACCCCACCACCGATACTTCCCCAGCAAATCTCAGAGAGGAAATCTGAGATTGTGGAATCACCTGCGTCGTTCCATCGACAAATCAAAATTGAGTCCCAACTTGTGGAGGGTTCAGGAATATCGATCGCAACAGAAAAGCCCAAGAAGAGTTTACCAGGGGAGGCTGAGCAGGCTGATGTAAATTATGCACATGTAGAAGAAGATCAAGATAATATTTCAGAGGGTTTGAATGCAAATGAAATACAAATTGAGTCTGAGTCCCACATGCCTTTGTGTCAAAATGACCCAGATCTTATTGATGCTTCAGATATTTCTGAGGAATCATCCGTTTCTGTCAAGGAAAAGAGAGAGTTTTTTGAGGAAGCTCAGAAGGCTAAAATTAATAAGACCTATGTGCGAAAGGAGCCTATTGCTATTCCTGAAAGACTTGGCCCAGACATGGAAGACTGTGAGGAAGAAAATAAGAACAAAGAAAAAGATGAGCTTCCCATGGCAGACTTGTACGGTCTTGTAAACAAATTTGAATCACCAGAAGATAAATTATTTATCAGAAAAGAGCTTATCCCGCTCACAGAGTGGCTCCACGATGACTCTGAAAGCACAGATTGTGACAAAGAGAAAGTAGACATCCTGGAACAGGAAATGCCAACTTTTGACATCCAGACTATTAAAAATGTTTTTGAACTGGGTGAGGGAAGTTCCTCATTCAGAGAGGAGAAAAGGGATCGGGAGGAGACTTTGTCAAGCCTGAGTGAAACAACAGCAGACACTTCAAAGCTGGAAAGTACCCTAGAGACAAAGAGAGGCTCACTGCCAGAGCACCCCCCTCCCTCCTCAGAAAGCTGAGGTAGAAACTGTGCCAGCAGAACCATCAGGCTTCTTTAATACCAAATCCATCACAGAACATTTCTCAAATATGGATGAGTTAGGTAACAAGGTCACCGGAAAAAGGACAGCTGTCACTGAGCACTCTGAGAGTGTGTCAACCCAACAGGCTCCTTTTTCTTACGCTGATGCAGTCAAAAGAAAAGCTGCAGCAGCACAGTTAACAGAAACCTACGATGATGATGCTACTGACAATTTGCTGAGTAATTTCCACAAAACATGGACAGAGAGTGAATCTGTTTTCAAGAGTCTTGGCTACACTATTTCTGAAGAGATAACATCACAAGTTGTGTCACATCAAACGAAAGTCATCTCATCTGGTAAAGACCTATCCAGCATGAAACAACAGAAACTAATGGCATGGACAAGAATTCTTTGAATATCTGTTTGTGAAGTGCTACAAAAGCATTTCTAATTACTGCATTGCATAAATTGTGAAGGCTTTTCTAAAAAAACGAAAAGTTTTGGTTACAAGACTAAGAGTCTACAGCCATGCAGCTCTGTAAGGCTTTGCTTCGGTTCAGCAGGGTTTTGGGCTAAATTAAAACGCTAACATTCTCACAATGGCAATGATTGCATGCTATTGTTTGGCAGATAATTCTTTAGGGGGTTAGCATGCTAACATGGGCTCAAATTATATTGGGCTCACTAATTCATAATGTTCATGGTCATTTTTCCAATATTTATATAAATATTTCAGTCTAGAACCAACAAGTGACCCACCGGCCGACTGAGATTGCCATCTATCATGGTTAAAAAAAGTAAAACAATGTTTTTAGCAAACTCTGTTCTATGAGCACAGTTTCAATAATACTTGGTTTAAAGTTCATCCTTGACATTGGGAACAGTATAGTTTGACAAAAATAATCTTATCTCCAGATTACTTTCCTTTTCTGAAACTTTCAATCACATCTCATGGTCTTCATCAGTGAATGGAGTTGTTTAAGGACGGTCTTTTCATTGCCATTTGCATCCGACGGCAACAACTAATCTTGAACAGAGACGATCTTCCTTCCTTTTATGACCACCTATTATCATGTCATGACAAATCAACCAACTCCATTTACTAATAAAGACCATGACATTTAATTGTAAGGTCTAGAAAAAAAACAAGCAGACCTTCAATTAAAGGAATTTTGCACATAATGTACAACAGGAAAATGACAGTATACGCTGGCTGGGGGCTTGCACTGAACCTGATGACATCTTATGTATAGTGCTCACAAGTAATGACAAAGTGCAGTTGAGAGATGCATGAATATCTGTGTATGCATGTATGTAAGTAGATAAGTGAATAAAATACAATTCTGAGGAAGATACACTGAACTATTCACTCTTATGATCATTGTAAATGTTTTATTTAAACACATTAATGAACAATATGAGGTACATTTGTAAATACAAATGTAATCTATTGTACTGCTTTGCACTAAGAAGACATCCTAATTATGTTTTTTTAAATGAAAAAAAGCCATAGTTCTTGCATTGTGAGGCAACTCAAAGGAAATGCTTTAATTAAATCCAATAATTTGCATTTTATCTCATTCAAACAGGTTCGAGTTCCGAAGTCAGAGCTCTGCACAGTATGTCGGAGGAGAGCTTATCCAATGGATGCTCTGATAGTGGACAAAAAAAAGTACCATAAATCCTGTTTCTGCTGTGCGCACTGCAGAAATAAATTAAGGTAAATATGGTATTCATCAAACAAATGGTCACCCTGGTCACAGTTGAACATTGCAATATTAATTAGTAAATGCATTAGTGTTTTTAATGACAGTATATGTTCTTAAGAGGTAACTATTTTATTCTAAAAGAAAGAATGTTCTTTTCTCTTGTAGCCTAGGAAATTATGTCTCTCTCCATGGATACTTCTACTGTCTACACCATTACAAACAACTCCTCAAGTCCAAAGGGAACTACGATAATGGACTCGGGCAGAAACCTCCCACAGGAAGTGGTGGACTTATCCCCTTAGATGAGAAACTTGAATGGAGATATTCCATGAGCAGCATAGGTTCAGTAGACAAAACCCACAGCGGTGAAAACGCAATGACAAAAATGTGCCTTGAAAGCAAACCACAATGCAACAAAATATCTGTAGTTTGGCCCCCACAGGCCGATCCCCCGAAGAAAGCCTTTAAAATAGAAGATGACATTGAGCTAACTAAACCACAGTGGCCCCCTCCTGACAACTCCCCGAAGTTACCCAAACAAACACACAGAAAGGCTGTTCCCAGAAGTGTCCTTTGAAATAAAATCACACCAACTACACAGTTAAGTCAAATAAACCCAAATTAGATGCACAAAAGAATGAATGGTATATTAAGATGCTATGAAATAACTGTCCTGTTGGTAAAATGAAAGAAGTGTTTGGTTGAAGGTTATGCAAGTCATTTAAAAAAGGAACATGAAAAGTAAAGATGTTGAAGGAAACTGTATATAATTGTAAATGGGATTGGAATTGAAAAGCAGGTTATAAATGGAATAGTAAGTACTAGAGAGATAGACATGGAGAAAGTGTGGGAAGTGGATGTAGACTTGAAGCAGTATGCCTTGAATGGACAGGCTAATTTATCATTGATTGTATTGTATCTTTATTTTTGCTGATGTCCAGCAGTCACATCGATGTAACATTTAGTATTTGACACAATAAGATCAAATCAGTTTGAACTGTAATAACAATTGTCATATGCCTTGTAGTCAGACAAGTTGAACACATTATAGGGGCGGCATCAGGACACATTTACACATTTGGATCAAATAAAATAAATATTGATGTTGGTTTCAATCACTCTTTCTGTGTGGAATTAAGTCCGAGTTTTAGTCCCTTTAAATCAACCGAAGTTTCCAGTATAATTTGGCTCAGTTTCTTTTTCATTCCCTTTTTCCCTAAAATGAATTGGTTTATTGTACAATTCACTCCATTATTTTTGCTCTGTATGCTGGTTCATAGAAATAATTTCAGTCCGTATTATTCTGTTGAGTCTTTTTTCTTTCACATACCTACATTTTTGCATTCGCCTTTTTCTTTAGCACCTGGTGTGCAGACTACTAAAATCATCTTGGAATTATTTTATTTATAATAATGAAAGTATATAATATAAACAAGTGAATTGGTGATAATCATGTTTGTTTTGGACATTTGTATCCTATTTTGAACGACAAATATTTTGCAATGAAGAATATTATTTTTTAGATTAGACAGTTATACTTTGCTTTGTACAATAACTTTCCTGATTCTGTCATGCTGTCAGGCTGGTTCACTAACTTTATTGCTGATCCAAGGGCAATAAAATATTGATTTTAATTGTTTCTGTTGTCTCTTTGAAAGTGTGTTACTCTATCATCCAAACCAAACACAAAGACTAAGTACTGTCACAGGTGCTGCTTGAAAACAAGCTTCTAAAATAAGCTTATGACCAAACGTGGTTACTCATCCTCTTACTGCTCCTCAATGTGGACGAGCTTAGCATAAAGTTTGCTGACTTTGCAGACCACCTCTAACTGCAAAACTCTCGATATATAATAGTATAGGCTAAGTGTCTTAACATGTGAAGAAGTATTAAAATACACAAACAAGGTTATATTGCAGTCTATAGTTTGCCTTATACACCTGTGACATATTTCTCAGGTGGAATGTGTTATGGATATCGCTGCTATGGCCTGTATGTCTCTCTCCTACTATTTCCCTTGTGTTGCTTTTATGAATTGTATGTGTTCTAACATGGGAAATTGTTTTTATGTGAAATTGCTTGTCCTGCAGTCTTGACCAGGACTCCCTGGAAGAAGAGATCTTGTATCTCAATGGGACCTTACTGGCTAAATAAAGGATAAATTAATAAAGTAAGTAAGTAAGTATGCACTAAAAGATTGAACAGACCACCTACAGGACACACTGGGCCAATATCTGCTTTAGTATTGTAATGCTTTTAAATGTATATATTTGTTCATCTTTGAAGTTGTATTCTTTAGTGTATTTTCTTATTTTGGCTCTTATAATAATACAAATAATAATAATAATGTATTTATACATCACCTTTCAAAACTACCATTACAAAGTGCTTCGCAAACAAAGAAATAAAAGAAGCAATCAAATGCAAAATCACATTCAACAAATACAATTACACATAAAACAGTGTAAAATAAGGATCTTATTCAAAATTAGCCTTTTAGCATATGCCTAAGCATATACCACCAATCATGGCTCTATTCTTTAGGATAAACAATAATATAAATTATCATTACAGAATTGTTGGTTCACTCAGCTCTTCTGTGTGTGGATGCTTCTCCAGCTGGACAGGACATGAGATGAATGTGTTGTCTGGTGTGAAACAGTTTGCAGGAGTTGACTGGAAATTCTCTCACAGCGTCAATCTAGCTTGCTACTACTGTCTGCGTGCAGCCCTCCCTTTCTCCCTTTGAGCGGATTGGTGAGGGATCTATCGGATTACACTCTGATTGGTCGGCTCCGTCTCGTCAGGCGGTACGTCAGCCCAGTTGCGCTAACCATCATGTTTTCCTCCCCCCCCCTAGTCGAATAACAGTGCTTTAGGATGCTGGAGCAAAGCAGTAGTGTATCATCAGGACCAAGAGTCTGAGTGGGATGGAGCCACTGAGTGAGGTAGGCACTACAAGGATGCTTTCTGTCTTTCAATGGCGTGTGCAACGCAGATTGAGCTTCACTTATCTTGCAGGATTCATTGCAATGTGATAGTTCTACTTTTTGTAATGTCTGTAATGTTAGTAGATTCGCCTCTCAAAGGATAAATAATGTCCCTCTTCATAATTTCTGTGCGCTCAGTTAGAGGTTTTCGGGTGTCCCGGTTATTGTGGGGGGTTTTATTGCTGCCTTGCGGATATACCGTCTGGGTCTTTAGCGGTGCAGCTACTTTGTCTCTATTCCCGTTAAGCACATGCTGATCTCCATCCTATTTGCAAGGGCTTTCACCTCGGCACTTACGGATAGAAATGCGCAGGTTGTCCAGGACGATGGAAGGTGCGGCTGGCCAAGTTACACACTAGCATATCAAACTTTAAACAGACGTATTAATTAAGATTAAGATCGTTTTCTTTCCTCGTCCCTCTTTTGCCGAGTGCTCGTACCTATTGGAACATGTTTAACTCACTCATTTCATTTCATTTTAACATCTATCCAACTGCATGTATGGGTCCTGTGTATGCACTGTGCATGTGGGTGTTTTGGGCCTGTGTGTGTGTGTGTGTGTGTGTGTGTGCGTGCGTGTGCGTGTGTGTGTGTGTGTGTGTGTGTGTGTGTGTGTGTGTGTGTGTGTGTGTGTGTGCGTGTACGTGTGTGTGTGTGTATGTGTGTGTGTGTGAAATAACAATGAGTGAAAACATGTATTTCCACCCTGGGGATTAATAAAGTAATGCTTCTTCTTTAAATTAAAAAGTAGCCTTGTATTTCACCATTCGCCTATGGATATATAAAATGGTCATTTCGGGTGGTCATTCTCTTATTATAGGTCAATAATGAATGATATTTAGTGAGCCAGGCTTTGATGTTCATTGCAATATTTATATATTTATAAAAAAAAGAAAAAGGAAAAAGCTCTGACGGTTTCTACTCATGTCAGATGACGTTTTATTTTTGAGTAGTCATAGAAACTGTGAGAATCTTTGTTTTATCCTTATTGTGGTATGCCCAACACCACTTCTGTTTTAGGATATGGAAGCTCGTGTTAAAATGTGCATGAGATGGTCATCAAAAACTCCCTGAAAAGAATTTTGCTCAGACCATGCAGATGTAGTTTGTATTGTTGAAATCCATCTTAGTGAAATCAGAATCTTAAAAATGACTTTTAGCACATTTTAGACAAGTAATTATAACAATATGTTATCTATTTTAGTTTACTTTTCTCCCATTGAGATACACAACTTTATTTACTTATTCAATATCTGACTCCAGCCATTGTTTTTTGGAATTTTTAGGATTTTATTTAACCACTTATATAGAAAAACGATGCGATGAAAATATCAAAATAGCTTTAAAAGTTCAAAGTGAAGAATGATGGTGGAGTTTGTTTTTTCTTTCTACCTTTACTTGGACATTTGAGATCAATATCGGGATCAAACGCTAATCCCCTTTCTCATTCAACCATATGATGGTTTCCATTATTTCCATCTGCTCCTACAGTAAGGTAATGGTTTGTGCCAGACTGCCTGTGTGTTCAGAGGCATCGTTTTGTTTATTGTGTGTGCTGCAGAGCTTGTGCTCATACTACTCCGACGTCTGTGTCTGTGCCCTGCTTACTGTGAATGCTCTCACTCATCACATTTTTGCAAGGTGCAATTAGTCAAGGGAGTCTAAAACCTTTATCCCTGGGTTTAAATGTTGCTTGCCTTGTTACACTGGGCTTACGATCAGCATTTATTTAGATGTTGATGTATTTTGTATGTGGCTTTTGTTTTAAATAAATGGCTGCTGTGTAAGCAGCAGGTAAAACATTATTATATTCTTGGCATAATGTTACACAATGCATCCTGTCCATTTAGGTCTATAGTGGATATATTAAGTCAACAGTAGCACAGTAATTGCATGTCCAAAACTGCCTGTGCATAGGCCTACTAATAATAGGTTCACATGTGCCCAGCTTCTTTTCTTCTGGCAGCTCTTTCTCCTCTCTAAAAGCACAGTTTGACATATTCTTTGCAAACAAATGTATGATATCTCCTGACCTATTTGAGAATGGCAAAATGCCAGTACTTATGACAACAACTTCGAAAGAACTTATCCTCTCCTCCCTCACACTCACACACACACACATATAATGCAGCCAGTCCATGGAAGCTTTACAATAAATAATCAGAGCAGAGATCTATTAGAAACTACTGAAGTTATAAATCACAATGCATAATACTGAAACGTCTATGCTTTTTCTTTTAAACCAAACTAAAATGGGTGTAAAGCAAGTTCCTCAATCACAAAGACAACTTGCAAATGTAGTATGTCAAAGTATTTGTATGTATACAACTTGGATGGAAGTATCAATACAATCATTTGCTTCATAATTCAATTTTAATAACTACCAAGTCAAGGTATATTTTCTAAACTATGACAGACATGAAAAAGAACGACCAGAACATTCAAAGTACATATTTAATATTTAAGAATGATTGTGTTTTAAAAAGGTTTTCTTTGCAGAGCATATAGAAACTATTTGGACAGAGCTACAGTACAGAGTGTAGAGATGCCCAGCTTTTTACAGTAAGCTAAAACTATAATGTACAAAGCTTGTTTTGGATTCTGAGTTTGTTAGACAGAGTTATGCTGCAACACCGCTAGATAAATCAAATGTACCTACTTAAAAGAATCAGAAAAGTGCTATACGTGTAACTCTAACATGTGCAACAAAACTTACATAAGACAGTGAGCCCTGTCTGTGCACACCCCCATAGTCCTGATAAACAGGCAAGATAACTGAAGATGCATGTGTAATTGTACCGAACCTGAAGCTGTTGTAAGTATTTTATGCGAATTGTATGCATTCTCTTTCTGTGTGATTATGCTGCAGTATAACTTTCCTGTGTTTATTTTATGGAGCAGATATGACTCAAGGGTTACAGTAATAGTAGCGTTTCCCATCAGGATGTTATGATTCATATGGTATATATGCAATGAGAATATGCTCCGTTTGTAACAGTGCTTGTATCATGAACAGTAGATCATTCTTTGAGAGAAAATATGTTACCAGCGTCTCCAGTGCGCAGTCTGTTTGGAAACAAATGCAGTGTGTTCTGTGTTGTGGTAGCTCTGAGGAGAACAGAAAGCGATCCGGTTGTCTTTGCTACGGCGACACGGGCGATGATACCGCTTGAAAACGCTGTGGAGGGGGAGGGGGGAGGGGTTTGTGTTCCAAAACCCCAAAATATTAAATGTACCAGATAAGATAACGGACAAAAACACTGAACCAGTGAATTGATTGAAGACTGTTTTACATAAATTGAATAGAATTGTAATTAGCATAGTGTAGGGCAACATTATCAGTTCTCGGAGACATGTACAGTACTTGTTCATATTGATTATCAGATAGTGAGCTTCAGGCTCACAAAGACGCTGCATAGTTTGTTTTATTTCATCATGAAATGAGACGGTCAGACATATTCAAAAACAAATTTCACTTGTATGGATGGTGTCACAACATGTCGCGGGGAGGAAGAAGGAAGAGATAGGAGAGGTATGTATGCACAGAATTGGGGGAAATGAGGGAGGGAGAATAAAGGAGATGAAAGGAGGGATGAGAGGATGTAAATAGAGATGGATAAAGGTGGAAGTTGCAAGAGTAAAGGCTTAGGTAAGAAAGGATGCGTTGAGTAGCTTTGACAGGTGATAAGAAGTGGCCGAGGCAAGGCCCTACTCCTGAACCAAAGTATAAGATAAACAGATATGTGAAGATTGTGATACTATCCAATGCAGAATACCATCTTTGAACATTGTTTACTACAATCTGCTTGCTCTTACACTGAAGTACATCTTAAGAGCTTTTCCTCCTGGGAAAATACCCAAAATGTCTCAGATGCGATGATTACACCACTTTCGCCTCAAATTATCAGTTGGCATTAAAAACTGTGAAATATTGCCTTTTCTGCGTCTTGGAGAACCCCAGGCGATTACAACCTTCATTCCATTTCCTATTCACAGCACCCATTTAACAAGTTTTCTAGTAATAAAACATTTTTTATTTGAGTTTCTCAAAGTGCTGATCTATCCAGTAAATTAAATGTAGTTGTCTCACGTGTATAAGAATGGACTTAAAGATTCCTTTAATCGTGAAATTATGACATATGACATATCCAATGCTTGTGTCTTGTGTTTACTGTAGAAATGCAGCAGTTTGAGTGTTACAGAAAAAGTACCTTTATTTTGAGAAATCATTGGCAAAGCATTGAAATGCTAAATACAAACCTTAAAAGGTTTAATGGTCCTTTCCCTCCCTGCTAAAATTGTATTTCCTGTATTAAATGTAAATATAGCATTCACCTGTCTGCATCCACACATGTCCCCAGCTTTAATCAGTCTGATCCTCCTACACACATACTGTAATTACTTTTTGTGTTCAATCTTTTAGCGAGACTCTGGCGCAGCCTCCCAGCTGTAGTTAAGTAGTTTTTTTCTTATTAATACTCTTCTACACTTATGGGAATGCGTCGAGAACTATCTAAAACATCTCAATTTGAAATACAATTTTGTATATATTATTATTATTATATTATATATAACCTTTAGCATTTAATGGCATTTGCTTTGTGCTTCCATTGCTGTGTAGTGAGTATTATCTGAACTTATGCAGTTTGAAATAATCAGAGTGACATATTGTCTTGGCAATTTTGCTCTACCCATATTTATGCTTACAGTCTCGTTGTGTTGTCTTGATAAGCACACAGCAATTATTGACAGATTAATTCAAGAAGAAAACATCATGATCACACAGAGTGGTGGGCAGTTTCCTTACTCTATTCCATCTGTTCCATGGGTACAAATTGTGAGAGAGAAGAAAAACATTTTACTTGAAGGCAGTGAGGAACAATTCCAGCCCATGACTGCTTTCTACCTACCTTATTAGAGGAATGAGTCTGAACTACGACCTGTTGAAGTTTGACTTGATTTCCCCAGTGACCAGCAGACCAAACCATTTTTATTGCTGTGACAAAAAGGGCCCTGGACAGGTTCTGCAGGAGTCATGACCCTCAAATGGCAAAGCAGCTTTTGCTGCTGCATCGTTTGTTCTGTAAGAAGAGCAGAGCAGCGTTTAGACGTCAATTGTTATGAGTTTCAAGGTAACAGATGACATTTTGTATTATTGTTGACTCCTTTGTGAAATAGTGTGTTATTGTGTATGGTGATTTTCAGACAAACTAAATCATCTAAATACATTTCTCTATTGTGTTTAACTGAAATTAGAGTAACAGAGTCAGAGAAAAAGTGCAAGTCCTATTAAATTAATGAATACATTTTTGATTGATTCTTTAGCGAGAAAATAATATAATAATGCGTGACAATACTAATTCTAAGACCACTAATACTGTAATAAGAACGTTTCATTTAAGTAGTCATTCAGTCATTAATGATTTCCCATTGTCCATCTGCTGCATTGGCTCTTGAATCTGCATAGAGCTGTTTCCAGTAGAGCTGGTACAGCAACATATTCTGTAGTCTACCATAACAGAGCTGTGTTGTAATCCTTTAACATACATTCTCTCTGACTGACAGTCTGTCTCAGTCAGCTGAGCAAACTCATGGTCTTTAACAGTCTCCAAGCTCAGCCCCACATCTTATTCATTCTTTCACGCTTCTACTATTCTGAATGGCTCAGAAACCGACTTGTACACCCGGAGGTAACAAATGGCTCTCTTCGGGGAAAAAAGGATCAAAAATCTATGCAGAAATAGCAACATTGTTCTCCATCTACAGACAAACAATCCAAAATGACCTTTGAATGTCTTAAACTGCAGTCTGACTGTCTTAGACCTGTGAGTGAATTCTGTGAAGCATAGCATTTCTTACTGAGGTGTTCGGATGCTGTCATGCTTAAATATCGTTCTGTCGAGCCCAGTATCCTAGGAAGTATGTTCATATTTGACAATTTGTGTCTAATGTTAATGTCTGACATTTTTGAGTTTGTACCCTGTCACAGACCTACAATTAACATCCACTTTTTTTAATAGCCATAACAACAATCTCTTTATAACCTTAGAGTCCCCCTCCACTCAAAAATGTGTTTTTCTTTACATGCATATTTGACACTCACTCTGACACTACGACTGTTCTCACTTTCATCACCTGGACATACGAGCAGGAGCCTAGTGATATCACAACTGTGAAGTCAATTGTGGTCCAATATGCAACTTATAAAGTCCACACACACTGAGAAGAGCAGGAAACATCTTACATTTTACAAATGAAATATATTTGTATATTCATTTCAATGAGGGAGAAGTAGTAAACAAGAAGTAGGTAATTTCTTTGGTGGAAAAAAACATGTCAGACACAAATTATTATTCAAAGAAGAGCATTTTAAAACATGTCTGGAGGGGACCTTTAATCGTATCGTAGTCATGCACAGATGGTGAAGAAAGCAAGAATTTGAAACACGTTGGCACTGGGAGTGAAAAAACCTCACATATAACGTCATCCAGGGTTTTGCAGAATCATCCAATATCAATGTTCTTGTTGTACTATGTATTAGTGTATAATATATATATATGTATTATTGTACATATAATATTAATCTGAATTTTGACAGCAGCATGTACAGATGTGTGTATGTGCTGATAATCAGTAAAGTAAATGTGTTAAAGTATAAGTATGTTGTCTTGGTTTAGTTCAACACTACATGTTTAGAAATGATCTACTTATAATTACAGTTGGCATCTATAAGTTTAAAGCGCTATAAAGGCATACCTGTCAACCCTCCCGTTTTTCCTGGGATTATCCCGTATTTTTCCTTCTATCCCGTTTTCCTCCCGTTTAAATATTTTCCTGTAATTATCCCGTATTTCTAACCTTTCAAAAAAAAGACCTAATTTTAAAAAGTTTACAGTGGCCTCCGATAGAGCAGGTGGCAGTATTATGTTTAACTTTAGCTGAGAAACGTTATCCGCCAGTAAACACACAGAAGAAGAAAACAGGAACAATAACACAGACTAAAACATATGGATGAGTCACAGTGAACGGGAGATAGATGGAGACGCAGTTGTACCTGCCAAACAAGTTAAAACTTTATGTAAGTACCTGAACAAATGAGAGGAGACCTTCCCTTATTTATTAAAAGCAGAGTCGGGCAAACTCGTGCTTTTTGTAAAGTGTGCCATTCAGATGTTAGCATCGCACATGGCGGAAAAAGCGTTCAACCACAAGCACGCCCAAGAGGCACAAAAACATACACTGTGTGACAAGAACTGTGTCGGAGGCAGACCAAGTGACCAAAGCTGAGGGAAAGATGTCGATGCTTTGCGCCAAAAAATAATGTAGCCTTCAGCTTCTGCGATGATTTCAGTCGCAGTGTCGCGGACATGTTTCCCGACTCTGACATCGCAAGGAAGTAGCCTACTCGTCGGGGAAAACAAAAGCCACACAACTCATCAATCATCAAATAAATTGATGATATTAACTAATAAATAAAATACATACATTTTATAAACATGTATTTCCTGAATGTATATACCCGTCCCTTATGTGGTTACATTTACATTACATGGGTAGGGGCTGGGTGGCTGAGAGCTGTGACAATATGGGCGGAGTCCGCCAAAATATTTCCCTTATTTTGAAATTCCAATGTTGACAGGTATGTATAAAGGCAACACTTCATCTGATACAGTATTTGATTTGTTAAGTCAGTAAATTATATCTGTTTGTCAGCAGGCACTATTCCCTCTAGAGCTCTGAGAGTCCACTTATTTAAACTCCCACTGAAGTCAAAATGCTGGAGACACTCTCAGGAAGTACTCAGCTGAATATGCAATGTGGTGCAACCAAGATGAAAGATCACAAGCCAGTTCTTCTATTTACTGACACAATCTTTAGCCAAATAGTCAATTCAACAGACATTTTTTAAACAATAATTGTACTAACTAATGACAAATATTGGTGCCAGATTCTGAAACGTGAGGATATACCAAAAATACTAGGGTTTGTATAATTTAGCGCACTGGTGGAGAACCTCCGGCCTCCAGGCCGTATACGGCCCACGAGACCATTTGATCCGGCCTTCGAGGTAATTCGTAAAACGCACGCAAAAAAATCCACTAGCAAAAAAAACTAAACGGCCAATATTTTAAACGGGCGACTGACAGGGTCCCTGAACACAACACGAGTGGAACGTGTCATCACGTGGTCACGTCATGTCAAAAAGCTTCAATATTAAACGAGACTGTCGTTGACATCAGTGAACGCAGCGTGGCGAGTGTAAACAAGAGAAAGCTGGACGCGGAATGTCACACTTTCCAGGAGAAATGGACAAACGATTATTTCTTTGTGGAAGTAAAAGGCCCAGTGTGTCTAGTTTGTGTGGACGTACTTGCGGTGATGAAAAATAATCTCGAGCGTCATTACAACACAAAACATGTCGAACTGCACGAGCTGAAAGGACGAGTGTGTTTAGATAAAGTTAACGCTCTTCGGCGGAGTTTGGCCCAACAAGCAGCTCTCTGCAGAGCGGAACAAAACATGACAGATAGAGAGGTAGACCACCACACCAAGAACAGACTGTTCCACCACTGCTGTGCAATTATCACTGCCATTTACAATACTCACTTTATTTTCTATCAACCTCTTGGTACTTATATTATTTTTTATTCTATTTAATTATTGTGTACTGCCTTTTTACTTCATATGTTCTTTTGCTGTGGACAAGATACATTTCCCCGTTGTGGGACTAATAAAGGATTTATGATAAAACAGAAAGATACATGGAGAAAAAAGTTGCTTTTTTGCACAGCATAAAAGAAAGGTGAAATGAATGGGCTGCGTCTTAAAAAAAATGTGCAGAGGTTATGAGTTCAATAACTAGTATGGCCCTCGAAGGATGTCGTAAAAAAAGAAAATGGCCCTTGATAGGAAAAAGGTTCCCCACCCCTGATTTAGCAGAACACTTCCCACAGTAACACCGTCACTGTTGACTTTATACAATCTAATAGTACGAGGAACTGAATTTCATGTCTTATTAATTCAAGCAATTCAACAAAACGCTCCACATTGCCTTTTTTCCTGCTGTCACAGCTTTGTCCTATTGCCAAAAGGCAAAGAGAAAAAAGAATTGCACACAAATTGTTATTTATTTATATTGTTAAGTTAGACACCATATGAGCAGTGATTATATAACAGCCTCTTGCATAACAGATTGTTTGTCTTTCTAATAGACGGTGTATATGTGAGGTCTTTGCACAGGAAAGAAGATAATATAATGTTTTACCTTTTTTTATGCAACGTTAAGACAAATGTGAGACTGGCCATCTGCGAAGACAAAAAGGCTTAATAGCTAAAATGTGAGAATCACAGGTGCTTCTACTGTATATGTGCACATTATAAAGCAGGTGCAGTTGAACTTGAAGTTGTAAGGTATTACAAGCAAGTTACACAATGCCGGACGAAAGACAAATGGTAGCAGGACGTCATGCGTAATGCAGACATACTAATATCAGAAAACAACTTGTACAAATATATCTTCACAGCCAAGTAAAAGTTCATGTGAGGTGACAATGTGACAAAGATGTGTTGGGTACTTTTTCTTGGCCTCATGTCCAGAGAATAAGTCTTACAAAACATGCATTGGCATTGCAAAAGAGAGCGAGCCTTTCTATATCCATATTTAGAGCTGTATCATCTCGGGCCAAAATAGGAAACAGACAAAACAAATCAGCCCATAAGAACACAGAGTAGAGCTGTCACCGAGAGGATAAGAGTTTTGTGACGGTAGTAACACGTGGATTAATTTTCTCTGTGTTTGTGTGGCAGTGTGCTGTGTGTTTGAGTTTTTATAATGTCAACATCAAGCCGAGCCTCGATGCAGTGCCCTGCACTCTTCTGAATCCCTCCCACTTGATCCAGGGCAGTTATCGTAGAAAATATGAGGATCGATGCCTGAGATCTCACCGCTGTTCCTCTCTCTCTGGGGCACCGATCAGAACAGCCTGTGAAGGTGACACTGTACCAGCACCTTGCACAAAGCAATGCACAGCCTGCCTGGAATTGATATTCCTTAAAATCCCCAGCCAATTAGTGGAGTGGAGCCTCTGTGGTGACTGCAGAAAACACACGAGGCATAACTCAAGAACAGGACTATTACTTCAGCCCAGAAACATACAGCATGATGTGCTTTAAGCACAATGTCAATTCTGATTTGCGTTTTCAAGTGGATGAGTGTCCTGAATCTACGTCCTAAAGCACTGGAGCTGTCACTCTACTGTCCGCTTGAAAACTAGTTTTTAGTCGAAACCTGAGTTAAACAGAAACATTTTTGCCAAAGGAATCAAGGAAACCCAACTATATCCCCAAAGCATTCCTGCCTGTGAAGCTCTAGGGAAGTTAATATTGAACCTTTACTGTATAAAAACGTTCTCACCTTATCAACTGAAAAATTGTAATTGATGATTTTATTTTATTTTGTTCTTTCCCTCAGGAGGAGGGAAAAGGTCAACTCCTCTGTAACTTGGTAGGCAACATCTGTTCGGTGATATGTTACGAGGGAGAGCTCTCCAGATAGACGCGCTTAATGAGTAAATGTGATTGAAATCAACTGAGACAGGGATGCTATTGATTTGTTGGGGAGCATACAGAACGGTAATGGCATGTGTCTGAGAAAAATGATATGTCCTTCCTTCCCCTTGTTGAAGCTCCAGTGTGAAAGGAGCTACACTAGACCATTTAATGGATAATAGTATCTTGCTTATTTGCTTCTTGGTTCATCAGTCAGCCAGTGATTGTATCAAGTAATTATGATAAAGAAACACAGAAGCACCAAACAAGATTTTAACAAGAGATGATGGTGGAAGATAAATGCACATGGTTTCATTAGTTCATTTGCAATAGGCTAATATCAGCAGAAGATTAAAGACCTTGTCTTGAAGGCTATTGAAAGCAGAAGTGTTTTTGTTTTAGATGGAAGAAATGAGACAGAGGGAAAGTGAAGATTGTTTTCTACCTTAAGGGAGATCTAGTCTAATGAAAATATCTTTAGTAAACAGAATATTCTTTGAGTCAGATCTAGCTTTGGGATTGCTTGACCAGCCATTGGGTGTTGTGTAAAAAGACATTCATACGGGCCACTCGTTTACCGCAGGCAGAGAAATAATTTTGACAGATCAAAGAATTATTCATAAACCTATTCCGCACATTAAAATGTAAAATGTCTAAGGCCACTTGGGGGATGTTATGTTAAAAGCTATTTGACAGGGAACACAAAAAAGTATATGAAAAATTGTCAGTGAAACATTACACATTACGTTTCATTCTCAGGTATCGTTTACACGAGGATTATTTCAAACATGACAGGACTGTGCATGTACGGATAAAATCATAAGTGGTTTTATGAACGTTATCTCTTAAAGTATATTATTCAACAACACCTCACCCCAACCACAAAGTAGGTCAATGACGACATATATAACTGTTGGAGAGTAAATTGAAAGTGAATATGCAAGTCTATATATATATATATATATATATGGTCAACTATTTTATGGCACAACATTTAAACATTTTCGTTTCAAATATTTAATAATTGGGTTTTTAACAGCCCCTAAAATTGCTACCTCTTCCGCTCCGTGTATGGTAAAGTTTAATTTGCAAAAATGTTACCAAAGAGTAAAAAACTGAATTAATTTTAGTTCCCAAGGCCAGAATCAATCCCAGGATGTTGAGGTTATTTGGCATGCGCTGTAACCACTCAGCGACCAAAGTGATCCAAATTACAGCATCGTATTTAAACTTCATTCAGAATCAGAATTGTTTAGAAATGTTATGCTGGGCTTTGTTTTAGTGTGGATACAATTCAAGAAGAAATACTCCAGTGGTGGTTTAATTGAAAAAGAGAGCGCAACAATATTCTTTCAGGGGATCCAGTACTCTTTATGATCTCGTGCCGAGCATATTAACCTGTACGGGTCCCAGTGTGATCTTAAAGCATGGGTGTAAAAGACATAGTGAGTTTTTCTCCATTCTTGTGTATGGGTTGATCAGCATTAAACACTAAATAACCAGCTTTCGCTTTGGTCGCACCTATAAAGGTCACCGATTGAATTTATTTGAACTCTTAAGTGCAGCAATCCCCTGGAGGAGAGTGCTTTCAGTTGCACATGAAGTCCATAATAGAATACAAGTAATTTTTGTGTTGCACACACAATGTTATATGTGTGCATATAGTGAGTTTTGATCATTTTCTTAGTTGCACATTACAGGTTATATATTTTATGAGCAACAGGGAAAGTAATTCCTGATTTAGTGTGGAAGCTGGTTTTTAAGATGCTGCATATATTCCCTCCACCATTTCAGCATCCATTATCTCGATTAACTTCAAAAGTATTTTTCTTAAATATTCTGATGTGTAGTGTTTCCTGTCTGTTCGACATTCTTTTGCTTTCTGTGTTTGCTTGTAGTAGTAGAAGCTGATGTGAAAGGTTGGATTGAGGTTAATGGGAATTTCCATATTGTGCACAGTTACCATGTAGATACTTATGCATAGTTCATGGAGGTTGATATTAGTGTATCATGCTAATAGTCTATTGCTGTGAAATTAGATTTATATGAGATGCTGGATACTTAAACCCCAGCACTCTGTATCAACCTGGCTACTACTACCCAGGCTGGCAAGGCACTGTGTAGGTTTATATGTCTGTAGTGTTCATTTTGCAGAGTCTGGGTTCTGCCTGCCAACAGAAACTGCACTGATTAAGCTGTTATATATATATTTTGGATATGATAATACTTATGGAATAATAGAATACTGTATAGGTCCAACCAAGAGGCCACTTTGAGGATGTTACTCACCTATAATGAGCACAGCTCTAGGGATAATGTAGTGGAAAGAAAACTGCATTCACCTTCCACAGCTTCCTCATTAGCATGGCCTTGCCTGCCCGTGAGGTTATTATGTGATACATGCCATGACATGATCTCCGTGAGGTCACCGTGAACCGAGCTGTCAGACAATGGATTTCCAGTGTAGGAAAAGCAGTGAGGAAATAAAAGCTTTTCTAAACTGCTTTGGTGCTGTGCCTTCTGTCGGAGTGACAGTTAATATTCCAATCAATGAAAACAATAAGTGCGCTAATAAAAAAAACGACTCAATTAAAACACTACAAATGCACATTTAAATGGCGTTATAAGCAGCCCAGAAAAGTATACGTGCATCACGTTCAGAGTTGTTTCGTGCCATCTTTTCTCGTGAGCGTCCTCCCACTAATGATGTCTGACAGGGACAGGTTGAAAGATAAAGGTTAATCACTCTGTCCAAGTGCTCAAAGACGTGAATCCTCTCTGCAGTGTCGTCCTTTGTATTCCAAAAGAGTACCTGAGGCTCCTTGTTTCCCTCTGTAATTGCTTTGTAGAAGGGCAATGTTTCAGGACAAAGTATAGATAAAAGATTTTTTTGTATTTGTACTGCCCTCAGAATGAAAAGCTTTTGCTCTGAAGATTGACAAATAATTTCTCATGCTCATTCAGTAATTTTCCAGCATTTACTGACTTGTTACAAATACTGACAGTTTTCACATTAATTGAAGAGTGCAAATCAAGTGCACTAATTGAGATTTAGAAAATACAAACCATACAGTGTTATTTATGTTTTTTAAATGTTTTAAATGAAGTTAGTTAATCATATGGAGCAATAAAGCAGGCTGAAATATGCCTCCACAAACACTACATACATCTTTCTCTAGGTTTGTTTCATGGGGAGACAATACCGGGTATAAGTGAAAACCTAACATTTAATTATTGATCCTTTAATAGAATATCTCTGTTGTTCGGGGACATTTATTGTGTCTCACTGCCATCCATCATATACATTGCACAGGGCTCCCAACGTGAAATGTGTTTCTACTGCTCGCATTATTTGCTGTGTGATACAACCACCCTGTTTGAGTTACAACTATCATATTAAGTGTGATCCTTATTTGAACTGGAAATAATAAGCATATACTGAAGTAGATGTGGAAATCATGGATCAATTTGCTGATTTCGACAAAGATTCTTAGTCCCAGACTATGTAGTTTGTTCACTTTTTTTCCTAAGGTAAGCAGTTGCTATCTTTGGTCATACAGTTCAACGTTGAGCGCTGATTCTGACTGTCTTCAGTTCAGTAGTACGTTCAGTCTGTTGCTTTTCCAAGCTGCCACGTTCATTTTAGTAAAAACTAGCTTATATAAGCACTTTACATAAGGTTAACAGCTCAGAAGCCTGTCAATATTCTTTAAACGTGGAAGCTCCACGGGTAAAAGTTATTGATTCGCTCAGTGACAGTGGTGGTTCAGTTCACTTTGAATATTCATTGATAAATATTTGTTTGTACTGAACACCTTCTATACTCCTATTTTAGAACAAAGCCTCCATCTTGTAATTTTTCTCATATGTAGAATAAATAGTCCACATTACAGCCCCAGTTCAGCAGCGCTTAGAAAGTGCCTGTACTTTATTTTTAGAAGCTAGAGGTGAGCAACGTCTCAGTTTGCCCTGGCCTGTATCTCCAAGCGTAGGAAGTGTAACACCACTGTGCCACAAGCCAGCATCAGGCCTCCTATCCATACTGTGCAGTTTAGATGAACCACCCAAGGCTGTGCCACCACTGGCTTTGAATAAAGTTTGTTTGACTCTTTCAGGTTTTGTAACTTGCCAGATTGGTTATGTTTTTTTTTTTATGTTATCATTTATTTTCTTATCATTTAATGCAGTTTTTCCTTATTTTCCTAACTGAGTGTTGGAATTAGAGTTAAGTCCTCTGGGACAAACTTGGGGATGTATAAATAAATGTGACTCAATGTGACTTGCTGCAACACCTTGTTATTTTCATAAAGGAAGTGGGGTAAATACAGCTGTGTACAGAGCATGGTGTGTTTGTGAGACTTAAGGCTCTCACGGCACCTTCTTGCTTATGGATTTGATTGTCTGTTTTTGTCATGAATGAGGTGTTTTCCTTGAAGAAACAAACGGACTAAAACTGAACAGACAGAAAGATTCACCCAGAATATTAGCTGCTCTTTTGTTTTTGCTTATTCTATTCTGGTGTTCCAACTATTTTTTTTTTTTGAAGTAACACAGGATGGAATTCTGTTAGTTAAATAACATTTGACAGAAATTATGTTGAAAAAGAGAAAGTTTGAATGAATCCAGGAAAATGTCAAAAAGGCTTCCCGGTGTCCAGCAGGACCAGGGCAGCAGGCGCAGCCACGATTCCTGATCCTGACGTAAACTTTATCAGTGCCAACCTGCCACATGAGAGACACAGAAACTCCGGGGATGATGCCCCGGATGATGAGTTAGTAACTCCATTTACATAAATGCATACAGACAGAGAGTGAGGGGAGGAGAGAGGAAGAGAAGGAAAGCAGGTAGATGTCCCCCTGCAGTCTAAGCCTATAGCAGCATAACTAGGGGCTGATCCAAGGCAAACCTGAGCCAGCCCTAACTATAAGCTTTATCAAAAAGGAAAGTCTTTAGCCTACTCTTAAATGTGGAGAGGGTGTCTGCCACCCGAACACAAACTGGAAGCTGGTTCCACTGGAGAGGAGCTTGATAGCTGAAGGCTCTGGCTCCCATTGTACTCTTAGAGACTCTAGGAACCACAAGTAACCCTGCAGTCTGGGAGCGCAATGCTCTAGTTGGTTTATAAGGTACTATGAGATCTTTAAGATATGCTGGAGCCTGACCATTAATTGCTTATCAGTCAGAAGAAGGATTTTGAATTCTATTCTGTATTTTACCGGGAGCCAGTGCAGAGCAGCTAATACAGGAGTAATATGATCCCGTTTCCTTGTTCTTGTCAATGCACGTGCCGCTGTATTTTGGATCAACTGAAGAGTCTTAAGCGACTTTTTGGGACAACTTGATAACAATGAGTTGCAGTAATCCAGCCTTGAAGTAACAAATGCATGGACTAGTTTTTCTGCATCATTTTGAGACAGGATGTGTCTTATTTTTGCAATGTTACGTAGATGAAAGAAGGCAGTCCTTGAGATTTGTTTTATGTGGGAGTTAAAATACAGATCCTGATCAAAGATAACGCCAAGATTCCTTACGGTGGTGCTGGAGGCCAAATTAATGCCATCCGGAGCTTCTATGTCATTAGAAAATGCGTTTCGGAGGCGTTTAGGGCCAAGTATAATAACTTCAGTTTTGTCTGTGTTTAACAACAAAAAGTTGCTAGACATCCAAGTTTTTATGTCCTTAAGGCATGCTTGAAGTTTAGCCAATTGATTGAACCAATTGAACCAGCTTAGTGCGGTTTCTTTTATGCCAACACAATGTTCCAGTCTCTGCAGTAGACTATCATGATCAACAGTGTCGCAAGCAGCACTGAGGTCTAACAAGACAAGAACAGAGACAAGTCCTTTGTCTGATGCCAATAGAAGGTTATTGGTAACTTTCACCAGTGCCATCTCTGTGCATAGTCGATAGTGAGTCACTGTAGTGCCACAACGAAGAGGTAGAGCTGCACAGAGGGCTTGGGAATAATATATCCATGGTTCATGTACATTTTATAGTTTGTTTATTGGATAAAATCAAAAGTGAAACGAGAAAACACAACCAGGAGACTTCAGCGGGAGTAAAGCGGGCAGCAGCTCCAGGAGACGGATAAACCTTGCCGTTACTTCAACCACCACCGAGAGTCTGATCCCGGAGGACTGCCCTGATTCCCCACCAGAACAGGAAACTTTCTCTTGCTGCCAACACACATGTTAGACCCAGTGCTCCACCATACCGAGGTGTCTCTCAGTGCTGATGTTTTCGCAGGCCAAATTGAGCTGCAGCAGCCGCCAACTGAAGCTCGTTCCCATGAGCCACTGCACGGCCTCCTCCCGGGTTAAGTCCGGGGAGGACGAAACGAAAACACAAGCTTGTTTTCTCGTTTTTTCTGCCACTTTGGATTTTGTCCAATAAACAAACAGATCTCGAACGTAAACTATAGGCCGACGCCACACGTGAAGATTTTAAGATAACATTGTTTTTTTGACCGGTTTTTAAAGTTTCAGCAGTTTGGTCAAGGTGTTTGTATGCTTGCCCTGCTGTTAGTTAGTTGTTGGCTTTTCGTTTTTCTTTTCTTTGTATTGACCCAGTAGGAGAAGTGAAATGCTGCCCCCTATTTCTTTGAAACACGTGGCTTGGTGTTACACATTGCACCTTTTTAAAGTGGAGTTGTATGTGGTACTTATCCTTAGTCAGTGTATTAACTGCAGTAGATGGTGGTCGGTACGCCTCCAGTTTGAAGAAATATACAGGAATTACGGCACAGGAGCAAAGCAATGTACTGCTGTGGATGGGGGCGGCAGCCAAATGTATTTTACGACTTAAAAGAAAGGCCCTCCTCAAATAAATCAATATCAGTTTAATTGTACTCTATATTTATAATACTTTACTGTTTTAACTAGCTATCAGAGAGTCCTCTCCGACGGGAACTCAAGCAGCTATCTATGCTCTCTTTAAGACTATATTGACAAAAACTTTAATTTTACCTTGCAGAACACGGAAGTTGCTGGTTTACCACTGCCTAGATCAGTTTGTTTGTGTCATTGTGTGACTTTGGTGTTTTAAAGGGTTAGTTTAGATTAAAGTCACACAATAACACAAACTAACTAACCGATCGAAGCTGCGTTAGACCGGCACATAAACAAATCAGAACTATCCCTTTAAGCAAATGCGCCATCCATCGTTCTTATTTTGATGTTTAAAAGTGCTGGAAAATGTTGTTCTAAATCTCCCTTTCACACAATGCAGCATACACAGAGGATCTACAGTATATCCATATTTTATATTTTCAAGCTACATATGATCTATACAATAACACTGCACCAACTGTGTTTATATTCTGTAAGATGTATTGTATAAATGTAAGATTATTTTGCAGGCCCTAGCACATTCTCTACTGCATTCTGTTTCATCACTAGATTATAGTAAAACTGCCAAGACTTAAGACATAATTACAGATAATAACTATGATGGATCTACTTGTGTAATTACTCCGCAGTTCTAGTTCACTCATCATTGACTGTCAGCACCAAATATTATCTGATTATTGTATTTGTATGAGCAGACTTTATTACACCAAGTGGAGCCTTGTCCTCTGAGTTAAGGAAGGGACATGTGTGAGGGAGTGGCTGAGGGCAGATCTCTTCATTTTGAGGACATTGGCCCTTCCTTTATAAATCGCTGCCTTGAAACAATGTAGTGCTACAATGTCTTCACTGGAGGATTGTTCACAGAGCCACTGCTACAAACAGAGATAATACACCTTGATCCAGCTGTGGGGGAGGGCTTTTCTGTCTGAGGCAGACACAGTTGAGCACCTTGTAGCCGATAGCAGGATTTGCGCAAGAAGGTAGAGTACCGGAGATTATGGATTGAGTTTGACTCTAGAGCTTTGTACACAAGAGGTGCTGAAATAGAAAAAGGAAGATGTTTACTCAAGTTTGTCTGTAGTCAGGCCAAGTGTGCAGGAGAATGCTGAATCCCCAACTGTCCACCACGACCCTTTGACTAGACAAATGTAAGCATAGGTTGTTTTAAGCATTTAATCAAACAACCAAGTGTTGTTGTTTTTCTGGTGAAGACAATCTTCTCTAGACCTGCTACAAAATGCAACAGGGACTTTTACAATGGATGAGCTCGAGACAGAAAGCCAGAAGAGCATATTGAAAGTGAAACCAGTTGTCCAGAAGAATTATAATACAGAGGGAAACAGAGGGTAAAAGAGAGAGAAGCAAGCACACTAATCTGTTCTATCAGCTCAGACTACACTCAAATGATCTGTTATAAAACGAATTGCTGTGTAGATGTAGCAAAGTTTATGGGTCATGTATAAAACATTTTTTAATAGACACTATTCTATTCCATGCAGTGCTGAAAAAGGTCTATGCCCATTTATGTTCAATATTAGTGGGCATCCATCATTCTACACTCAGCCCTGCAGTAACAGCTCCCACCTTTACAGAACTACAATACTACAGAAAATGTACACATTTCCAAAGAAACATAAACATAAGCACATTAGAAAGATGTATAGACAGTACATAGCGGCAGTACTCAATTCAAACACTTCAAACTTTGGTCAATGTTGCAGTGTACTTTTGTACATTTTTATAACAGCCTGCATTTTTACTTTTGTATTTATAATGTACAGCCTTTATCGCTTTTTATTTTTACTTACTTTTTAATGGAGGGATGTGTAATGTTATGTCTTTTAAGCTACTGGATGTCTAAATGTCCCTCAGGATCAATAAAGTATCTATCTGTCTATCTACTCTGAATATAGAAAGTACAGCCTGGATGTGGAGAGAGGCAGAGCCAGCTGCTCAGGAGGACAGTGTCTGTTTTGTCTCAGAGGCGGAAACACAGCCACACTTCCTTCTACACTGCACACAATCCAAATAAACATAAGCAGTAATTATATCCGGTATAGAAACCTGCTGTTTCCTCTGTTCTCAGAGGATCATTAGTTGCTACTTCTGCGATTGTGACAGCATATAACAACATCTAACTGCTAGTTTGACACAAACTGTTTCCTCCTGGAGTTAGCAGGCACATTCTCAAGATTATCTTCATTGTGAAATTTAGGGAATTATGTTTTCCCAATATTTGTTGTAGCGTTGCCAGTGGTTTCATATTTATTTTTGGACCGATAATTCACATGCATGAATACTGTGTTCACACTTTTTATGTAATTTATTAGTGACATTTGATTCTCTTAGATTTTGAGTAATTTTGTTCCTGTTGTTCATAAATTAGTCTTTGCAGAGTCACCAATTTTGAAGTCAGATTTTGGAAAAAGTACACACAGCTGCTTTTCATAATTATCATTTGAATATACTTTAAAAAACAAACAAAAAACGAGTAGCTCTTTAATTCATAAATGTGATCTAACAAAGGTAAAGGGCAAATATTAACCATATATGCTGTTTATATTGCTTGTAATTGGGATGAAGTAAACATATGTTGAGGCTTTTAACATAAAATTGTTTGATTGTGTTGAATTAAAAATCCAGAAATGCAGCGGGTCCACCAGACACACGAACACTGGCTGAATAACAAAAATATGAACACCACACAAGGGTTAAATAATGCAACAGATGTCTGGCCTCGGAGGCACTGTGTCTCTCAAGAGGATCTTTCATTATCTGTACTCAGCAGAAGTGCATTTAAGCCATTTTTGTGGGTGAGCTCAAATGTGCAGACAAACTGCCAAATGAAAACAAATTGCAACAGGTATTTTCAAGTATAAATTATGTTTCTCTTCCACTATACAGATAACACAAAGCTGTGCCGAGAAGCAAAAGGTGTACAGGCTGTTGAGCAGTAGTAGTAGAAAGTATGTTACGCTGAATAATTTAATTAGAAAACATGCTGACCTTTAACACGGTTAAGATTTTGGTATTTGTTCCATCTTTAAGCCCCAAAAACCGGCAGCATTGTTTTTCATTCCTGAAATACAACCACATGTCTCTGAACCTGATGCACTGATGACAGGCTGTTGTTGTGCTCTGCATGCTTCCTCTTGGCATGAGTTCTGCAGCCTCTCCCTTTTGAAAAGTATGAGATTTTCTCTGCCCTGCTGGGATGGATATAGATTTTCTCTGCCGATTCAGATACTCATCAAACCCAGATTTTTTAACCTTTCACAGAAATCTCAAAGGTTTCCTTGAGCCTACATAGAGTAAGGTGTGCACATTAAAATAAATAGTTGACCTTTTGGGAAGTACTCTTACTTTGTTTCCTGCTGAGAGTTAGATGGAATCAAATGTCCATCTGTTAAATATGAAACTACAGTCAGGAGATGTTTCATTTATCTCAGCCTATAGACTGGAAGCAGATAGCCAAAGGTCTGTCCAAAGGTTAAAAAAAATAATCAGCGGGTGTGAAACAAGACATAACATGAACTTTAGAGGTGAGCAGATATTTGTTCGCGTTTGAACAGAGCTTTTCCTGTTTCCAGGCTTTATGATAGGCTAAGCTTACCTTTATCTTAGAGAATGGTATCGATCTTCTCATCTTATTCTCGGTAAGAAAGCGAAGAAGCGCATTTCTCATTTTTCACCAGAGTCGCTTTTGGCAGCAAGAGTCAGCCTGTCCAGAACAACAGAGGGACAAAGTTAGCAACTAGGGCTTGGCAATAAATTGATATTATCAAGGTCACCTGTTCTCCATATCGCCCAGCCCTAAAACTAGTGGTTAACTGCTGAACGCAGTGTGTTTTAGAAGTTAGTGGCTATTAGGCAGTTGGCCAAAAACATGACTGTTTCTGGTTGCTTCCCCCCCAAGAGGCAGGTTAGATGATAATAATAATAATAATAATATGAATACTATAATAAGTATTTGTCTTGCATATACCAAACCAGGTTATCCCAATCACAGTTCCTTGAAAGCACTAATTGGTTGGGTCAAATCATGATGTCATCATTGTGGTCATATCCTCGGACGCTTTTTACACAATTTAATGTGAATAGCATTTGAAAACAGCTGTTAGCTCAGCACATAAACATTTACATTTTTTCTTGGTGCCTTTTACCAAAGCAAGAAATGTGGCATTATGGTAATTTACTTTCTCTATTTGCACACCACTTAGCCGACTGAGGCTCCTAGCCATAATGGCTTAGTGGAAGCATACATTTAAACTGTGTATGCACTTTTGACTTAAAGCATAATAACTATAATCCTTAACAGCCTAAAATGCCAAATAGCAGCGGCAGAGGATTTATATATATCGACTAGACTGAAAAAGCAAATAAAGCACACGAGAACCACCTAGATGTATTCATGGGTTCTGTCTATTTTAATTTGAGTCAAAGGCTTTGTGCACAATTGTGCCTTGATATTTCAGGTGGAAGAAAATTAAGTAGAACACATGGATTTGGTGCAACATTTACCATGTCTTCCTCCACTTTTCTTTTCATTCATCATCTTAGGCGACTGAGCCCGTTGAATTGAACACATTGCCTTGAACAACACTTCAGATGGTGCGAGCTCTTTCTCTGATGATGTGGACATGAATCACATTGTCGCTGCATCACAGAGAATGAAAATGGTATTGATTTTACTTTCAATTGTGTAGCTTGACGTGTTATTTGCATGATGCAGCAGACATACAAAATAATGTCTGTTTTATGACAGTGAATGTGTCATTTGTCAGAATGTCATCGTAAATTTGAATGTTGGATGTCCGTTATATTCTTGTCTCTTTAGGGGTGCTGTCTGCACACATGGCCAACGGCTTGAAATACATAATTTCTGTGGTGGAATTAGCATATCTGTCTTGGTGGCTACAGCCATCTGCTTGTAAAGAAGAGATGTATTAATTAAAAGCTCCTGGACAGCATCATTAATAACATTTCTGAGTAGCTCTTTATTTTTGCCCGGCAATTTAATTGCATTTATTAACAATGGATTTCGTATTGTGGCTAATACTTATTTTTCACCTCTGCAGTTATATACGGATTCAAACTCGATCCATTTACTTTCTAAATTGTCTAGGTTTTCCAATAGTCTCTTACACCTCACGTGTCACTGACACGCTGTTTCAGAACAGGCTAAACTTTTTAAGACAAGACACTCTGGAGACACTTGTCTTCTGCTATCTTTCTATATCCTGTACCTGTAATGGGAGCCCTCGAGCTGTATGTTCCCCATGCTCTGCTTTTAGACTTGCTAAGTCTTTCTAACATCTGTGCTGGCTCTCTGCTTCCTGTTCTCACAAACACAAAACCAAGTGGCATGAAGCGACAGTTATGTAAGATATATAGAACATTCACTTTGTCGTGATGCTTAAAAAACAATGCATTCAATGGGGACAAAATCCTGATTCAGAAGCGTGATACTTACCACCAAGTGTGCCATTTTTCATTTCAATGATCAATGGGGACAAAAGGTCTGAGTCTAACAGAGGTGGCCAGCTGTAATTGTGTTTGCCTCACAGCTTTAACTTTTAGCATAAATTATACACCGCAGCATACCGATGAAAAAGGACTAAAGCCTAAAGTAGGAGGCTTTACTACTGCGATTGGTAAAGGAAGCAGGCTGTTACTTGGGTTCTGGTTGTTGACTCTGGCTCCCAACATATTGAATGTGAATGCATATTTCATGACTACTTTGGGAGTGAGGCAGAGGGAATGGCAGTGCGTCAGAGGGAACTTGCGCTTTTTGAGGGGTACACAAGGAGAGCGGCAGTGTTATCAAAAAAGAAAAATATGTGTCTTGGATTTTGCGTGCTGTGTGATTGTGTTTGTGTGTGGGTGCATAATCATAATAAAGCACCTTTGTGTGGCCTGCGAGTGGGCGTACAGTCTCACATCAAATTCTGCATTTCTTTATTCAGTTGTTTGGCACAAGTACAGCACATCACTGCAAGAGTAACTAGTCAACAACATGTGTCATGGTGAAGTGCTTTGTAAGAAGGTTTGGCGATCCTCTTCCCATTGCCCCGGAGCTGAAGGAGCAGAGAGATAATAGGATTCAGAGAGAGGTGTGGTTAAGGGGCTGCAGCCTGTCAGATAATGAGACGGAAATGCCTAGAGTCCCCTGCATAATGATTCATCATTAATGCTGACGTTATCACAGACGGGAAAGGCTGTGTCGACAGGAGGGTCGTGCTTGGCTATTTGCGTACATTAACTGTGACCGTGCATTTGGAGTGTAGTAGAGGAAAATCTATGTAGTGCATTATTGGAGGGCCCGAGATGACTCTGCGTAATGGAAGTTAAATTACCTCCTGTCACGTGCAGGTCCCACAGCTGCTTTTACTCGTTCAATACATCATGGCTTGATAAACCAAACACTTACAGACCCCGATTAACCTGGAAATGAAAACCTTATTAGAAGGATGTTTACCTCCTGCTATTACTATTCACAGCAACCAGCATATTATCTGATTTACAACCAGCCAGGCAAGACACAGTATCTGTAGTACTAGTTAACTTGTTCTGCCCCTGAGACCTAGCTATTCATTTTTTGTCCTGCGGGGAACATGACACCATGGCCTTTATTTCAGACACCTTGCATGCAGTTTGTTTGAGTCCTGATGTAATGTGAAAAGCACATCCTGGGCTTTCTAGTGATGTAACACACATCTTCTGTCTTTCCAAAATGGGGAGAATTGCAGTAAACACGTTTTATGGCAGTAAGGGAGTTAAGTGATGCAATTGATAACAGTATATTGTTTCTGTTTTTTATAAGGATGTTCTTTTCAAGATTCAAAACTTTTAATCGTCATCTTCTCAGGTACATGTGTACAAGGGGATTGGAATTATCATGCCGATCTTTCAGTAAAATACAATGAAATAAAAATGGTAAAAATATGCACAATATAATAAATTGAAAAAATAAACAAAATTGACAGATGATAAATATTTACATAGTAAAAGATTATAAAAATATATTGTATGAAAAGATTTAAAGTGAATTTGTGTCTGAAGGGGGGGTGTGTTTGTGGAGGGAGGAGGACGGGGGACTGTCACAGTTCAGAGGAGTTGAGACTGGCGTGGGGGGCTGGGTATTTGATGGCCGTTGGGAAGAAACTGTTTTGAAAGCGCTTTCTTTTTGCTCTGATGCTCTCTGATCAACGGCGTTTCTTTATTTATAAGAGTCTTAACCCGATTATATCAACATTTTTAGAAATGTATGTTCATTTTAAGCCTTTCATTTACACATTTTTACCCAGGTTTTTTTTTTGGGGGACAGTCGGACTTGCTTCTTCTCTTTTTCAACCATTTTTCCATACAAACATGGAAACAGAGCACTGAGGCAGAACAAGAATATTTTGTTGGAAATTATTGAGGGATACCCAGAAATTGATTTGTGAGGAGATGAGGAGGGAGAGAGCCAGACATTAAAGCAGGTTTTACAATTTATTTGTTCCAATATATAAGTGATAAAGAATAATAAAAAAAAAGTATTAAAAAAAAAATGTAAACATCGACCCAATGTCCACTACTAAGGAAATGTAATAAAACATACAAAAATAACATTATTTTGATATATTAGAGACATTAAAACCTTTTTCTTGCGGGTCTCATGAATTTACATTGCTGCTTCACAGCCTAAAAAACTGTGCTATGACATCATCAGTCTTTTACTTTATTATTCCAAGAAACTTACTGCATCTTTCAATATATTTGTGTATCAGATGAGTAACATGTGGACAGCTTGGGTTCATGCTCCATGTCAGGAAACATCTGCTTGTGGAAGTGTGTTTGTAGAAATCACTGACAGCTCCAGAGTTGATGATCTGTAGCTGATTGTCCCATGTGACCGCTGGCGGGCTGCATCCACTTCATACACAGAGGAAAAGCACATGGTCCATTATGCCACCTGAATTGAGATGATACAGGTCGCTCAGCGTTTCAGCTGCCATCTGGTCAGATAACCCTCCAAATCTGAGAGCAGCCGAATGGAGGAGTTCTTGTACGAATGCCATATGAAAAATAGAAACCGAAGGACAAATCTCTTCTGGTCAGGTAAAACTGAAATAGTTTGACCCTGGCATTGCTGTGTGGGAGATAAAGCTTTACGTATTGTATTATCTTGGGATGAAGCAGTTTTTCTCACATGCGACATTAAAGAGGAGCACGACGGAGGATAGCAACAGATCAGGAAGAGCACTGAAGCTGTGCTTGCATTAGCTGATTGGCATCATCTGCTTAATTCATGCCTCAGAATCTACCAGCTCGTTAGTAACGGCCAGTGCGGCCATTAAAGCCTGACACTTCTCAGTTTCCCTCCACTACCCCAACCTCCTCCTTATGTGCTTCGCTTTTGGTTTTGTTGATGTAAGTAAAATGTCTATTGAGGACAGTTTCGTTCTTCCAGCTGAATGATCATTGCTGGATTCTTTGAGAGCTCCCTAACTGTGTAACCGTTGCTAACGATCTGACATAAGTGTGTCTGACTGAAATGTCATCTTGTGATGTTACAGGTACTGATATAACTGAGTTTTTAGGGGTAATATAATGGATACAAATCTACTTTTGTCTCTAAGTTGATCTCATACTGTACAGTGCTATCATGATGTGTGGTGACATAATGGAGCCTTGCCACGAGGCACAGAAGTCTATTTATAGTCACATGTTTCATATATCATACAATAATATATGGCCACTATGGATCTCATCCAACGAGACTGTCCCATACAAACAAGGTTGCCGCTTATTCTGTATGCTTTAGTGCTCACACTGCACCTCAACACCTCTACACTACCTACTTTGCAGGTGAACTCCCTCAACCTCCCCAGCCCACTGCATCATTAGCATTCAGGTGTGGTTTTCCAAGAGATTTCAACAGCATATGTGTTATTCAGTGTTGTGTATTCATGGCTTTGTTTGGAGAGTTGTATGTGTCAAGTTTTCCTAAGCTTATTTCAGCCAAACCACTTACCTCCAACCAAATTTTAAAATCTTGCCGAGTCCTAACTGAAATGAAGTATGAATGATGTGACAAGAAAGTTCAGGCAGTCATTTGCTGTGTAACATCATATACTGAACATGGTAAGGACATATTTTTTATCACAGACAGTGTCAAACATTAGATTAATTTTGAAGAAACAGGCATGAAAAGATAAATGCTGTAATACTTTGTCTTTCACTGCGTCCAGTTCAGCTCAATATTTCTATAGCAAACTATTCTGACTTGACTTTGCAGAGTTGTGGGAGAGATGAATACAGAGTATGTGCAGAGTGTGTACAGAGGATATTTGATTTCTACGCTCTGACCTCCTCATTCCCCACAAGCATACTCTAAGCTCTGCAGAAAAAACTTTCCGAAAGCAACAATACACAATATAACGATTTACTGAGACCTTTGCAGTGGGCCAACTGGAGACCCCTGTAAAACAATACAAACTTTGGGAGAAATACAGCCAAATGAATTCAGCATGAAGCAGCGTGAAAGTATCATGATTCACACACACATCAACAAGGAAACATAGGCTTAGCCACTACAAGAAATTCAGAAGAACAATGCAAATGCTGTGCAGAGATAAGCAGCATCAGCACTTATTAAAATTAGCCATCGGCCAAAATCAGATCAGGTGAAATGTAATAAAACAGCCAGAAGCATTACATTTTATAGATTTTTTGACAAAAACACAAACAAAAGCTGAGCCAAGACAATACATTAGCTAACTATAAACTATATATAGTCTTGCACATTTGAGTCCAGTAGACAATATGACAAATGGCATCACTAAATTCTGGCAGCAGAAGAAATGTAGCTACTGTATTGACGCTGCATGCTACTCTTCATTAGTTAGGCTACAGTAACACATGTCATACATAAAATGGAGCTCAAAGGTTAATTTGAAAGATTACAATTGCTAAACAATAAAAAAAGAAAAGTACAGTGTTTAACCTGTTGACAGAAATGATAGACAAACATGGATCATAATGTCTTATGATCCATGTTGCGCTATTTGTCTATCATTTCTATTTCTGCAGTTGTTTATCTTATAGTCTGCCTATTTTTTAATCATCACCACCATCTTGACCCTAGATATATCTAGTATAAAGGACAATGTACTTAAATGTAAAACCTTTGTTTCACTCACTATAGAGAACCGCTTTGAATTTGTTCATTTCCGTAATGAACATTGAATTTCTTTAAATAACATTATTCTAGAAATTAACTGAATGTACCTTATTAGAGTCAGATAACTTTAAAATCCTCTGTGAGTCATTAGTCTTTTTAAGTTTTATAAATCTTGAGAATTCCCTAAATATACTGTAATACTTTGCAGTCAAGGTGCATCTGGTTGAAAACGACATTGAGTTGTTTTCCCCCCTCACAAGATGTTGTTTATATTGTATGTTTTCTAGCATATACAGTGAAAATTATGGATTCTTTCATTCAGTGTATTCATCATGGTGTTAGGAGAACAGCTCCTCCTCACCCTTTGCTCTGTCTTTTGATGTCAGACATGCAGTGACAGCCACCATAGAAGTGACCATTCATCGCTCCTCCATCTAGCCTTCATTATTCCTACAGAAGCTTCTGCATCCTTTCATCCTGTTCTGAAATGTTATGAAATGAAACTCAATAGGCGTTCTGCAACATGAAACTCTTGTCTATTCATCTCCTGGTTGTTATTTCTAGTGCAAAGCTTAATGTATGGCTTAAAATTTGGAACATCAGAGTCAACATCAAAAGAGATTACTGGCTTTAGGTGGTTTGACATTTTCTCTACATGTTAAAATCAGGTTGTTATGGAGATAATAGGGATTTGTGGCCGTTCAGTTAGTGACACAGCTTTCCTGTTTGCCTTCCCCTTCAGCACATCCCTTTTTGTGGCACACACCTACATAAATCAGCTTTACTTTCTCATACAATCCATTTTGCCATTTTCATTTTGCATGTAATCTTGGTACAGATGGTTTTTGTACGGAAGCAACATTTTAGGATGGCATCGTGACATCTGGTTGACTTTCTGTCAGTAGGCCTATACTCGTTACAACACATCAATATGGGAATTGCGTCCTTGCAAGACCAACCTGAAGTGTCATGGTTATGTCCAGGTATGGTACAGGAGAGGACCCAATTGTAGCTAACCAGATTATGTTTTAACAAAAAGTGAGCCTTTAATAAACAAAGCTGAATAATCAGAAAGTACAAAGTAACAAATAAAACTGAAGAAACACAAAACCAGGGCAAACGAGGCAAGAGAACAAGACTGGAAGGGGAAGTCGGGGGAGGCCAGTGAGACGGGCAGGACTGCCCTGGAGGCTCGGGGGGCATCCAAGGCCGCTAAGGAGGCCGGCAGAGAGGCTGGGCTGGATGCGGGCGGAGCAGCTCAGGAGGCCGGCAGAGCCTCGCTAACAAATCTGCCCACGTATTTGGCGTTAGCTCTCTAACAACTATCTGGTTTTGCATGCTAACTCGTATAGTGTAATAGCCCCCCAGAAAAAGAAAAGCTCTCCTAGAAGGTCTAGCAAGGCTAGCAAAACTGGAAAGCAAACTGGCCAAGTGCTTGTGGATTTTTCCTCTCCAAGATGGATACACTTGGTGGTTGCCCAGTGTGTATTGGCATGTTGCATGCTAAAGCTGCACTTGCTAGCACGGAGACCTGCGTGCACCAACGCCGACTCTGGAGAGACATGTAGAATTCCTGTGGAAGGTGTTAGGAAGCTCAGCCTCTTGCTAAAATCCTCTGTTGTCCAAAGCCATCAAATCCTCCGTGGAGTTGGAACTCAAAGGCAGGGACGACGAGGGACAGCTGGGGGAACTCTCTAAGCACACACTGTACTATATTTTTTTATTACTGCGTCTGCATAATCTACAGACCGAAAACTGAAAACTGGGTGTTATGCAGATAACCAATGTAGGCCTACACACAATTCAGACCCTCACTGCATCCCAGTTTGGTGAAGTGCAGTTTAGATACAGGAGAGACTGCACTTGGTCTTTTGTAGCCCTGCCTGCGACAGTCTCTTTGGCCATGACAGAAAGGTTCTTCAGGTTGGTCTCGTTAGAATGTGAGTCTCATATTTGTAATGTGTTGTGCCTTATTCGTTATATATAACTCCTAGTTAAATAGCAACATGAAATAAGAAGACATGTTTTGCACCTTTATTCATGAGTAGGCTAATACACAAAACATCCTCTCGGTAATCTCTGCCTTTCTTCCCAACTCTGCATAATGTATGACACATGATCAGGCCTGTCTCTTTCCAACACACGAAAATATACCGTTCCCCTTCTTCAATGGGGAAGAAAGATGTAACGATTTAATTTCAGTATGTAGTAAAAAGTGAACAGCATCTCGCTTTGTTCTCAATATGTCTGTTAAAAGTCCCATAACCCCTCATGTGAAAATATTTGCAGTAGCAGGGTAATGATCTATTTCCGGATTCTTATGAGTGACACAATATAAGTAGATAAACTAGGAAGAAATCATTTAAATAAATTATAAATATCATACAGTCTTATAAAGGTGTTTAAAAGCTGAGAAGACAAAGCTGATTATGCTCAAATCATACTTTTCACAATATAGATTTTTATCTTTTCGGTGTCCTTTGACTGTTTGTGTAAGAATGTCAATTAAATGCCATAGAGTATCATTTTGTTCAACAGTTAACTAAGATTTTGAGTTATTGCTCTACTCGGGTATAAACACTAAGAGCTCAAGTAAAGAACTGCTTTTGCTATGGGAAACATTTAAGTGATCTCCAAGGTGAATTTATTTTGGGTTCCAAGGCTGCAGCTTTTAGTTTCAGGCAGCCATTTTCCATGCCAATTTTATATCTAAAAATAAGCAGGAAGTAAAGCAGATTCCTGTTAAACTGCCTAATACTGGTGCATGCCTTGCAATCGAGGAGAAACATGCTGACTAGCAGAGAGGTGGAGCATAACTAGCCTGGTTGCAGAATCAGTAACATTCACATAAACAATTCAATTTAAACTTTGATTATTTAAGTAATAATACAGTTAACTGCCGATCCACAGTCTGGGATATTTATTGTTAAATCAGAATATAAGATATTCTTAAAATGCAAAAGGCTTGCCTATATGTCCTAATTCACCTCAGCTGCATGACTGACAGTGTGTGACTGATCGGTGCTGCTCATCCACGCACATTAAAGATGTCGGTGCTGACACAGTACACAGTGGGCGGTTAGTAGTGACGGAAATCAATTGTAAGCTCATTTGACCAGCATGTTAACAATACTGTTTTTGTTTCCACAGTAGAAAAGAACAAATGAATAATGTTGCTGTTGATGGAGGATATGTCAGGGCATAGTTGAGCCTGATGATGTCTGGGAGCCTGTGTGCAAGAGTCCAGATAGCCCTGATCCAATTTATCCCCTGGCTGTGTGCTAATGCCAAAAATCCAGGGCACTCTCTATAACAGTGAGCGCATCAATCAAAGTTGTGCCTGCTTGACATTTGAGAGCTGATACTTATATATGCAGTTGGCATTTTGTGTAAGATAATCTTTTTGCATAATAACGTCTTTCTGAAAGCTCTAAAAAAAATCCTCGTTGGTGTCATTATTTTCATTATGCAGAACGTGGAGTACTTAATCTTAATCAAAGGCTGTCAGTCACGTTTGGGATGTATTAAATACACTTGCAAAACATCTTTAGCCTCGCTCTCTACTTTTCTGTATGTAGTCTGTTAAATGCTGTAGATTTAAAGGATAAGGCTGTTGTTATTGTGTACAGTTTTCTTATTGACAACAAACTCAATAAGAGACCAAAATCAAACCAATGATTGTCCATCTCCAAATACTTTCAGACCTCGCTGTCTGTGTTTGTCAGCCCATTCATTCCTACCGAAAACTTAAATATCAACGGTCATAATGTTAGTTAAAATGCTTACAATACCTGTATCTTTAGAGTGAATGAAACAGGTTTGAATTGAAAAAGAATTGGGACTATTTTCAGCACATTTGATGTTCTAGTCAGTATTTACAGCATCAGGACAGTGTATGTAGTCAAACTAAACTACACTGTCAATGTTCACCCAGTGCAGCGGTGCGGCTCATTGGTGTGTTTTGAATAGCTTTTGGACAAAAAGGTGAATGCTATGGCACAAATGAATGAGCTATATTATGCTTTGGCTACACAGGGAACTCTTAGAATACATTTATTATTGTATTAATGATGAGTTTATAATATAAAATATGCTGTCCTATCATTTAATTTGGTCAAACACTACCAATACAGTGCTCATGCAGTAGACAGTAAAGAGGATGAGTGGCTGAATAACTTATACTTGCTGTCCCCTCTGCCATTCAAATAGCCTAGAGACTTGCTTCTGTAATATCATACCAGTAGTTTCAGATTCACTATGGAAACACTGTCCCTTGGTAACAAAGCAATTGATTTAAAAAAAGAAACACAGAAAAATAGCTGTCTTAAAGCCATCTGCTGCTTTTGTTGAAAACTGTCTTTCACATATCATCTGTACTTGTTTGTGAAGGATCGACAGGTCAGTCGTGTGCAAAGGTCATAATTCATACTACGAGTCAGACCTGAACTCCTGCCAGAGTTTATAGACCACACATATTCATTTCTTAGTTCACTTATTGATGGAATTCAATGTCGTTGACAAATCATAGCATTTCCTCTTGCAGCACCTAACTATAAATACTCATTTCATGGAGTAACTTTTAAGGAATCATTTGTAAAAAACAATTACCGGTAGAGTCAGAAAAACTATAATCACAACTGCACACAAAGAGCATGCAGTTTGGAGTGTCTTGATTAATTTAGTGTCTTAGCCTCAGTAATGAGGGTCCTTCACATCATATTACTTGGGACAAGATAGAAACGGACAGGACAGGACAGGATCTAGAGGATAAGACCAGATAAAGCATAACCACCAACCCGATGACAGAATGTATTTTGTGGGAAAGAGCCACAGTGTTTCACAGGGATGATTCTCGTACAAACCACAACAAATTAAATGCTTACATTTCTTGTTTGCTTATTGGATTTATTTTTTATTGAATAAAATACCTTTGTGAAAAGGTTTATGAATCTTACAGCTGATCAAAATGTTAACCAAATATATGCACATTTCAGTTTCACTGATTGAAATCTGGTCAACAAGGAGCTTTGTCTTCCTTCCCCAAATAAACTGAATGTAGCATTTTAAAACAACTGGAGCAACACAAGCTAACAAGCTAGCTAACTAGCACACTGAAGAGACAAAATGTGAGTAAGTTGTACTGTATCAGTACGCTAATTTTAATTCAAGATATCCCTTCATTACAGAACAGACATATAACAGTAAAATAACAATAATGAATCATTTATTTTGGGGCGGCTGTGGCTCAGGAGGTAGAGTGGTCATCCAGCGGTCGGTGGTTCGATCCTCAGCCCCTGCAGTCAGCATGTCGAAGTGTCGTTGGGCAAGATACTGGAACCCCAAATTGCTCCGGATGGCCAACGATGTGTGAGTGTGTGTGAATGTTTATCCCTACTGACGAGCTGATGTGCACCTTGTATGCTAGCCTCTGTCTCTGTATGAATGTGTGTGAATGGGTGAATGCTGACATGTGTTGTAAAGCACTTTGAGTGATCGCAAGATTGGAAAAGTGCTTTATAAATGCAGTCCATTTATATAAACGCAGTCCATTTATATAAAAACAGTCCATTTACCATTGTAAATGCAGTCCATTTATTTTCTTTGCAATGTAGTTACATATTAAAGAAATGCCAGATGCCTATACATTATTGAGGTATTCAGGTCTACATTCTGACACCGTGTACTCTAAATGGTCTCATGTTTTTCTACCAGTAAACAAATCAGTAGTTGTTACAACAATCAGATTATTTACTATTATTTACAACTAAAGAAATTCTTAGTCGGATAACAATTTCGTTGACTAATCGATTAGTTGATTTATTTTGACAGATCTTTAAAACTGAATTTCTTCACAAATAATGATTTAAAAGCCCCTTCTTTAAATCTTGTGTTTACCTGAGATGTGTGGGGTTTTTTTTACGTATCTTACTCAAATAAGACAAATGGACTAAGAGTCCTATTACCAGACTCACTTCATTTATTTATTGCTCATTATTGTGTTTTAGCTATGTGGATACAGATGACTGTAATTTCAGTTTATTGGCCCATTTTGGACCCTAATGATGTACAATTGTATAATGTTAATTAACTGTACCATTATTATTATTATTATTATTATTATTATTATTATTATTATTATTATTATTATTATTATTATTATTATTATTAAATAGTATTTCTGTTAAATCAGTGTAATAAATGATATAATTCACTGTCATACTGTTCAGACTGTCATACATTGAGAGATGACATCATTTTGTCATCAGGCAGATGGTTGCTATAATGCTGGTAATGAAGAGAAAGGTTTCATTTCAGTTCTCACATTTCTTCATATATATATATATATATATATATATATCCATCAAGCCTACTCTATGTAATAATAGGCCTTGATCATAATAATGATGAATCCCACTTGATCATAATTAAGGGGTGTGTGGCTGATTATTTTATTATGGGTAACGCAACCTAAACACTATAAGGGGCAGGTTTTGTGCTGTGTGCAAATACTCTGGCATATACTCAAGATAAAAAAAAAACAGCTGTAAGAAGAAGAAGAACTTCAGCAGGAGTGAAGTGGAGGTATTTTTAAATCAACTTAAACAAAGTAAACATGTGATTTTAGAGAGCGTCGGTGCAAAGAAATTAAAAAGCATCTAAGAGCAGTATGTAAGACATCCAGAAGCGGAATGCATGCACTATCATCCAAGGCTTTTTATAGTCCTAATGGAGATTAATGGACCGATAAGACTTCTTTAATAATCCAATCAATATAAATACTCAGTCTAAGACATATAATAATAATAATAATACAAATATTATACGTATGATATTCATCATAAACAACTTGTGGATTATGAAAACAAGATGTGTTCTTCTTATCTTGGTAAATCTAATCTTGACCGGAGCAAAAACAAGAAAACATTGGTGAATTCCTGAAATCAATGGGTACTAACAAAACAAAAACAAATCGTGGATACAAACAACAATAAGAGGAAATTTGTTCTTATATATCTTCCTGAATAAGTCCCACAGGTGCATCTCTGTGAACCTAACATGCTTCAAACTGAGCCCTGAATGTATACAGCAACATTTAGCAGTACCTCTTTCCAAGGTTGCCAAATAAGCTCATCAGAAATTGAGGAAGTGGTTGATGGTTTAAATCTGGAAAGATGTCACGTCCTTTACTAGCACCAAGGAGGGCATTTTGATTCTGTGTGCAGCATGCAGCACAGTGTGCCTTTGGAGAAGGAAACAAAGAATAGTGGGCACTGGGCAGCATCTGTTCAGGGAGAAAGAAGGCTGGTGTCATGCCAGCAGGACGCCAGCTTCCTGTCTGTCTGCAGCTCTGCTTTGAAAACCTCCGACTCACCCTGCCTCTTCGCTAATATTTTTTGGCACATGATGGCAGAAAGGTGCACGTGGTCCCCAGGGTAACCATTAGCTCAGGATCTTTGACTCCGCTCTTTATGCCTCCTCCCGTCCCTCAGTCATCGTTAGTAATCCTGGAACTGACCGCTTGCTTGTCATCTTTTAGTCAAACATAGAAATTAATCATATTGTTTGAGACACAGCTAATGATTTATTTACACACTCTGCTGTGCCCACCCAGGCTAAAACTGTGTAACAGTTTTACCAGCAAGTTTTTGAAGATAGGAATCCTCTAAAATCTGCATGTTCTGGCTTGTTAGTATAGTAGACTCCCACAGGAGGGGATGTTGCCTGAGGACAATATCATGCTAATGAACCATTACATGTGAGGGAATTAGAATCCAACTCTTATTCAATGATTCATCTTAGAGCAAGCAAGCCTTATCAATTTGTAATCCATTCTTTACATCCATTTGTGGTTTTAGAAATATTTAGAACTCTCTTTGAAACTCTTTAGATGTTAATTGAAATAAACGGTAAATTCTTAATTGTTTTCTAGTGAGAAAATCAACATAATATTTAATTAAATGCACTGTCCTTGTACTACAGTCGACGAATATGAACTCCCTTTTGATTTAAAGTGTAATTATGTTTATGTGATGATAAAACCTGAACGACCATTCAACTACAACCCCCGTGTACAATTGCTGTGTTACACTTCACGACCTAAATTCACATATGCATGGAAAACAATAGTTCTTGCTGCAATTGGCCCATTATTGAGCCAATCTTGCATTTACTGAAATGATGTATACAGTAGAAAGCAGTCCTCCATCCAGCCAAGCAAATCTGTTTCAGAGATATATTCTGTAAGCGTATCAACACTTAATAATTGTCTTCAAGAGTCGAGGGGTGTTCAGCTCTCCCGCTGGAACAAATTAACTGTGATACCACTTTTATGTTTTTCAATCTATCAGAAGTTTTCATTTAGCTTAATGTAGCTTCACTCATTAAGTTGCCAGTATAGATCCAGTGTTTAGTTTGCTAAAATAGCACACTTTAGATAATTTAGATAATTTCCTTAGCATAAAATATGTAAATTACAATATTCCCCTTATGGTTCAGTCTTGGAGCAATAAAGAAGACAGGATTCTGTGGGAAATCTGATTCTTCTGTTCGTCTGGTTTCAAATCAAATCTCATCTCCCTCTGCAGAGAGATGGAGACGGTGATTAGGCTGCTACTGTTGCATGAATGCGTTATATGATACTTACATTTTAATGGAACAGAACATGTTATTTTTGTTCTGTTATTTCAACAAACAAAATACAATTACAAGGATGAACATTTGAGATGAGACTTCACTCAAAGTACCCATAGTTTCCTTTTTATCCCCCTTCTCTTGAAAGTGTGTTTTAGTAATTGTTACTTCACTTGACTTTGACCTTCGCCGTGCAGAATGATGCACGTGCAGAGAGTGACACATTCATCTGCTCAAAGGGGGGACGTTTCTCTGTGCTCACTTTACGATTTTTGACATCACAACTAGTTTAAATGTGGAAACTTGAGAGAACATTAAGAATGGCCTTTTCAGTGAAGGAGGGCAATTTCACTTTTTAAATGTATAATATTTGCATATTTATAGATTTGGGATTTTTCAATGAGGGAGAAGAAGTGAAAAAGCTTTAAAAAGTATTTTTATGTGGGAGAAACCATATTAGACAAGAATTATTATTCAAAAGCATAGCATTTTAATATGTCTCGTAAAATGTCTTGAGGGGGTCTTTAATAAATGAATAAGACATTATGAAAGGAATAATATGTATTACATTACAGTTCATTGCATGTATGAACACAATCATTTGTATAATACTTTATGTGTAGCTCAAACATGAAATTTTAAAATCCAATACATTTAGTTATTTCATCCTGAGTTCATGAGCTGTTTTTTACCAGATGTTTTTTATTGCCGTTTTTATTTTACAATGACATTTTCCTAGTGATGACTGTTTTATTCCATAATGGCACTTTTTACCACAAAGTCTTTGTCTACTCGTCACAATAAACCAGGTCGGGGCCAATTACGTGTTGGAATAATCATAATTAATTTCACAATTTCACGTTATTCATTTAATATGTAACACTTTTGGTTATCAAAGCAACATGGGAGAATAGACTTAAGCACAGAAAAAGTCAATAATGATGTAAATGTCACTACACTACACTAATACATGAACGATGCACCAGGGCTGTCATTGAAGGCGATGCCACATTATTCAGAAGAAGTGTGTGTTTTCTCAGTTGATATACTGAAGCCATCTTTGTTTCCAGAAGAACAGATCTTACAGTACACAGCCGCCTTTCACAGGGTGATGGAAAGCTTTACAGCCTTATTCTTGTTTTAGGGATGAGGTATAGTTGAAAATGGTCTTTGCGACATTTACTTTTTGTTTGATTTGAGTTTTTTAATAAGAGCACCTGAGAAAAGTGTAGACAGGTTGAGGTAAATGTTGTGAAAAAACACCTTTGATGGCTTTATAAATGTGTGCACTGTCACTCCCTTTTCCTTCTCCAAGGTCGATGAAATCTCATCAATGAGCTTATAAATGTGGCTTTTTAAGCATCCTAATTCTGGGCAGCGAGATTTAAGACTTTACCACATGCTGTGCAACAATTTTCACATCATTCTTCACACATCTTTGCTCCATCTGGCATCCCTTTTATCAATATTTTAATATTTCCCTTAGTTATTTGTTATTGTGAAAAAATATGCATCCATGCTGGGGTTGTAACTCGCACATAAAATATTCATAATGTCAACAACATATTACTGAAAAATAAAGCAGCAGAGGTGTTTGTATTAAAACAGCACAATGTTTAGGTATACTGTCAGTAAGATATTAAAATGCAAAGCATGTATTATTAAAATTAATATGTTTATCTCTTAAGTTTATTAGTCATTAGTGTGCTGTGTGATCAGAAGTATAACCAGCAATATCCAGACGCCATTGTGTCAAATGAAAGCCAATGTAATCAATTTACATTTTGGGCACAGGCTCTCCTCAATACTTCGTATGAACCAGTTAATTCAATCTGGCAATCTATTAGCTCTGAGACGTTGTTATTGGAAAAACAATTTAGAGACCCGTCTATTGATGGTCAGGGGGTCATGAATCAAAACATTTTTGTTGTGTGCAGAGGAGAGCGTTATGGCCCCCTTTTTAGAACGCAGCCCACCAAACAGTCAACCCAGAGGCTTCGAGAAACAAATGTCATGTCTTGATGAATGGCTGTCTTTGTGCTGTGCTCACCATACAAGTTTACCTCTTGCTATATAATAAATCATGATAAATTGGGTCTCTGTTGGAAATATCGGCTAATTATTTCCTCATTTCATTCTCCTCTCTGTTGTGTTTCTGGAGTACATTTCATGTCCTGAAGGTCCAGTGCTCACAGGTAGACTGATTTGGATTTTAGTCTCTTTTCTGCCAGTCACAGGCCCAATCTGGTCACACAGAGCAGGAGATTGTATAACTGACTCCTAGTGTGATATCCAGTATTATAGAGACAGATTCGAATAATAGCTCTGCAAAGGTCTGGCAGCCTGCCTGTAGGCTCTGCTCCATGCTACAGTCATCTAAACACAAGCTGGAACAGCCACATCTCTGCTGCAGACGCCCAGAGGCACAGTCTTGTGTCTTGCAGTGGTCTGCAGTGTTTTAACTCCACCTTCTAGTATCCGCTCAGCTCGCTTGGAACCTCAATCGAGATGGCACTAACAAAAAGGTGCCAGATAGTGGGTTCTATCCACAACTTTTGCTAATGGAAAACCAATGTCCCTCGGGCTCAATAAAGTATCTATCCATCTATCTAATAAAGAGCGAGTCGAGTTGAGTAAAGCCTTGAGCTACCCTGCAGAGGAAATGCGGCATATGGGAACTTTAAGAGAAGACCATGTTGCTATAGATGACATCATGTTTGGTGAATGAACTCACTCTCTATGTCCACAGTTATTGGTTGACATGTGGCCAGTCTGTGTTAGTGAACGAATGTGAAATAAAATATTCATTAATAAACAGGAGTGCAAGAACAGATAGATATGTGAGTGTGTATGCAGCAGGGTGTGTATTCAGCAGGGTGTGTATTCAGCAGGGGATATAAAATATGCTTATGTGTGTGTTTATTGCTGTGTGTCATTCTTTATTGTACACCTAATGAGCTGTTGAACAAAGGGGGGTCTGAGGAGCACGTTTCATATATGATGAATCATTCTGACAGAGCTGAGATGTGATATAAGTTCACCTGCATTTTTTCAGAGTCAGAGTAGTGGAGAGACTCTTATGAATTTCTTTTTCTGTTTAAAAAAAAAAAAGCCTTTGAACATATTATTATTCTGATATTAGAAATCCTCAACCATTGTGAATGGTAGCTTTTCTGTAGAAAATAATCTAGCACCTTACCTGTTGGAGGTCAAACGAGGCAGCAGAGCAGAAAGCACAATTACGCCGGGTCTCTTTTGTTGAGAACAGATTGTTTCACAAAACTCATCTCTCATAATGAGGATCTAAATCTCTCTTTCTCGCCTCCTTCCGGCTCTCTCCTGTACCACTTCCCCCACGTATATCTCGCTC
>NC_041375.1:13104252-13169252 GCF_900634415.1 Cottoperca gobio | reverse complement strand
CTACGCAAGAACACACATTTGCATTGTAAGAAAAGCTGTGCTGTCACTACACAGCTTGTCCTTGCACTGTGATGTCAGACACACACACACACACACACACACACACACACACACATATTGTATCACTACTGCAGTTAAAAAAGTAAGTGTAAGGAGGAAAGCTGATCACACAAACAGGTGATAGACACTGAAGAATTTTACATTTTATTAATAATCAAATTTTCAAGGCAGAAAAGTAACGACACAAACAGCAGTTGCTAATGAAAACTAATTTAACTACAGCACATAGGTGTGTGTGTGTGTGTGTGTGTGTGTGTGTGTGTGTGTGTGTGTGTGTGTGTGTGTGTGTGTGTGTGCGTGTGTGTGTGTGTGTGTGTGTGTGTGATCATCCATGTAATAGTTACAACTCATCATTATTGTGTGTGTAATAGGTCTGGGTGAGCAGTCCTCACAACGCCACAGGCTACTACACAGTTTATGGTGAGGAGGCGATGCATGCTGACCACTTCAACACTAAGCTCAGCTTCGGCGACACCCAGACTGTCTGGGCGAGGACGGGCTACCTGGGCTTCCTGCGACGCACTGAGCTGACGGATGCCAGCGGAGGTGAGAATCACAAGTGCTCGCTCTGTGTGAGCCAAGTTACATTTATATACGTTTTAGTTCAATAAAGGTGCCGTCTGTATTTTGTTTATAGGTTTATGTAACTTGAGATATTTGGTGCTTTCATTGAATAAGTCAATAAAGTCATGTTAATGTAAGCATGATATTCTTTTTAAAGACAACACTATATAAGCTTTCCGTTAGAACTGTGATGTAGGTTACTGTCGCTTTAAGAGAAATAGGGCTTTTGTGCTCATTGAGGTAAAAACGTGTGTTTTATACAGTCTATGGTTTTGTTCAGTTCAGGCTCAAGTTAACAAAATGTTCTTACCTTAGTACAGTTTGCTTATCAGGAGAACTTCACTTTGATTACTCCTGTAAAAAAAGATACAACAGAACTGCTGAATAACAATATATATTATTTTTACTTTTTACATCGGAGTCCTATGGAAGTTTTTCCTTCTCAAGTTAATGCACATGAGTAAATCCAAGGTAATCGTTGTGCTTCAACCCTCCACATTATATCTCAGTACATTGCTTTGTGTTTTGTCACTTTTAATCCTCCTGCTTTTTTCTCTAACATCAGCTCAACACTTTCTTTAATTAGAGCTAATTAGACAAATCTGTGTGTGTGTGTGTGTGTGTGTGTGTGTGTGTGTGTGTGTGTGTGTGTGTGTGTGTGTGTGTGTGTGTGTGTGTGTGTGTGTGTGTGTGTGTGTGTGTGTGTGTGTGTGTGTGTGTGTCTCAGAGCGGCATGACGCCCTCTACGTGGTGGGCTCTCTTGATGAGACTCTGGAGCTGAGGGGAATGAGGTATCACCCAATTGACATCGAGACCTCCGTTATCCGTTCTCACAAGAGCATAGCTGAATGGTAAGAAATTGACATCACTACTTTATTATTATTCAGTTCAAATCCTTATGTAGTCATATGTTCATCCATTTTATATTCAAAATATAGAAAAGCAACATGAATTCTGATTACTGACTTCACCCATCTTCCCTTTTCCGCTTCCCATGTCTTTCCCTCATGCTCACCTCCTTTTCTCCTCCTGCTATCTTTTCTTTTTATTTGTCTCCCCTTCCTTTTTTCCTTCCCTCCCTCCCTCCCTCCTCCTCCCCCCCAGTGCGGTGTTCACTTGGACCAACCTCCTCGTGGTGGTTGTGGAACTGGAGGGATCCGAGCAGGAGGCCCTGGACCTGGTCGCCCTGGTCACCAACGTTGTCCTGGAGGAGCACTACCTCATCGTAGGAGTGGTGGTGGTGGTCGACCCCGGCGTCATCCCCATCAACTCCAGAGGGGAGAAGCAACGCATGCACCTCAGAGACGGATTCCTAGCCGACCAGCTGGACCCCATATACGTGGCTTACAACATGTGAGGGCCCTGCTGCAGGAGGGTTACCCCTCCACATGGCTCATCACACAATAGGAGACGGCAGGACAGTAAATGCGGAGCTCCGGGGTCAGTGTGGCTTCTGTCGAAAGAAAGCGAGCATTACTTTCAGCTAGGAACGTGGATGCAAAACTTCACAGCGAAATGGAGAGAAATTCCTAGAGAAATAAGATCGACACAAACCTCATGTCTGTTTCTCGCTGCGATTTCTTGCCTCAAGAAATAATGTTTTAAAGGGCGTTTTGGTTTTGTTGAAGAGAGTTTTGTATGTATGTATGTATGATAGAGCGTCTGACTCCTTAAAACCCAGGACACAGGATAGCAGTGAAGCAGCTGGTTAAGGTACACTGTGCAATTAACATAATTTACTTTGTCAATCTCCAATATTCTGAATGTTAGTTGTGTTTGCCATACACTTGTGCCATAGTACAGGACTGACGCCAGCACCCCTAGCCCTGGCTCAAAGTAGCTCCTACATGTTTCGTGTTCACAGAGCCTCCTGTGCCGTTGCACGTCGGATGCGTTTTCATAGAAAAGGTCTACGTCCACGTTCATCGTCATTACATCTGTGGGAGCAGCTCTTCAGATTACAGCTGCGCCCTTAAGTGAACCCTGATTTTAGTGTTATTGCATCAACAAAGAAGCACACGTGTCGGAGGGGCAAGTCAGTGTTGTTCGTGGCTCATCCCAGCAGTAGTCCTTTTTAGTTTGTGATATCGGTAACAGAACGTGTAGAAATAATGATGTGGTTTAACTCAATCTCGTTCTTTTCTAAATCTAAAAATGTGTAATATAGTTATTGTTTTATCCGAACAAAATGCAATATGAGTGATGTGAAAGACGTTGCTTCGAATGACTGCAGACAGTAAGTGCCGATCATTCGCAGTCATGAGATGGCGAGGAATATAATCGTTGCTTTCTATTAGCAACGTGCCAAATGATACGACTTAAGCCTTAAGTGTTTTTTCAGACGCCTCTTCCTATCCCAGCTCCTGTTTAACTTAATTTTGTGAAGTTCATCAGCTGTTGGATAGGGGGGGAATATGCAGAGGGAGGTTAGGTATGGTAAATCCTGCTCTTATTGCACCCAAAGTCTCATCTTTTTGGCTAAGATGATTATACTTGATCGTAACATCAGCCATAACAAACACACACTCCATAAATATTTTTAATAATGTCTGTCCCTATTGTCAGTTGCATTGAATGTGTGTTTCAAAGCAAAAGACTGGAAGAAATTGCAGCCGGTGTGGGTTTGATGCAGAATGTCGTAGCCTCATTCCGAGTGCCATAGGGTTGAATGAGAGTTGGAAAATGTTGTGAGTTGCATGAATCGTATGAAGGCAAGCGTCTAATATGCTCGTAACACCTTGACCTCCCACCTTATCATGTTGACTTTGTAAAGATTCACTTCAGTGTATGTTGCTTCTTTTTTCTATGTGCACATCCCTTCAGAAACAGGCTCCAGCCTGCTGTAAGTATGTACAGGTTTTGTGTAAATTATTAATAGATGGAGGAGACGGCGACATAACACAAAGACTGAATCTGGTATATATGTGAACTCCTCCCTCACAAACAGAAATGATTCGAAACGTATTCTCATGTGTGGACATTGAGAAGAGACATGAAAAGCCTTGTAAACATTTTTATAGTATGAAAGAACAGTGGGGACTGACCACTTACAGGAGGAGACGAAGCACACTCCGAGCACAAGGAGAAGACGGCGATGCTCTGGTGACACATCCTCCGGAGCAAACTTTTATTGTTAACATATGGAAAGATACATTTGTCTGATATATGTTTAGTTGTCATTATTTTCATAACTTGATTTCTTAATGAATAAAAAAAATTGCTTTTAACTTAAAATGTTTGTCTTCGCTGGCAACCGATCCTTTAGTTGTCCTGTCCAATATAAGAATATTCAAAGTTTGTTTTTATTTAAAGCTTTTCTACATGCTACATTCTGAGGTCGCAGTAAACATATCGCAGGTCAGTTCCTGCTTCTTGTAAATTGGAATTATATGATGTCAGTGGACCCCATTTACTAATGATACAGAGCCAAAGTGTCTATTGAATCGGTTTTAGACATTTTGTTTAGTCATGATAAACCCTTAATACTTCGGAAATAATAACAATAATAATGTAACCCTTTAACGAGATATTTACAGTTACAGAATCATCACGATTATTTAGAGACAAAAGTTCACGTTTGAACATATTCAATTATACCTGAAGCATTGGAGAATTGGAAAATCTAATGATTCTTGTATTTTAGAAAAAGCTGAGCATTATTTGCCAGTTGTGAAATGTTTAACTCCCAAAATGTCTGGCTTTCAAATTTTGACATTAATAACATAAATTAAAAATTGATAGTCAACCTTGCTTCACCCACTCTTATTAATTTGAAATATGTTAGAGGTTCTGAAGTTGATTACAACTCAACTATTAATATTATGAAAATTCCTAGAAATGTCAACAAAGGTTTTACCAGAACCAAACGCCTTCAGGGACTAAAAGACATTTGTTCTCAAATATGTCAGAGGCCTTGTAAAAGTCCAAAAACAAAACCTAGATTTAAAACGGCATCAGCAGAATCCAACATATCTGATATGAGTCTTGCAATCCCAAGTTTTACGTATGTTTTTTTGAGTTTCAGCTACAATAACATCCAACATCCTTATTCTGTTAGCATACACTAAGGCTAGTATCTTATAATCTTTTGTTAAAAGAGTGATAGGACGGCTATTTTAGGGGAATTTACAACAGGATGTAATGCTATTCGCTATTGTTGAAGTATGAGTACAGGTATGTTGATTTAAGAGCAATCTCTTTCTCTCCAGGGTCTCTAGATGTTGTCAAGCATTGCAAGCGGCAGGGCAATTGTCCATAGTATAAGCAAGATAATAACCTCCAAGTTGTGCGTTACATAATAATGAATGAGGTGGGGGAAAAGAAGCACTCCACAAAACACAACCTACTATTTGTGAGGCATCATCCATTATCCCTTAAAACTTCATTTAAAAATATATCCACAACCCTTTTTTATGACTCGTGAAGCAAATCTTAAAGATGCCATATGACTGAACCTTTCTGATATACTAGTCTACAGATTTAATGTAATCTTTTAGTATTGACAGTACTTATTATATTGCAGAAATCTTTCTTTAAACAAAAGATGCAACCCAATTAAATAAAACACAAGCAATGGATTATGTTCTTTCAGAGAGTGGTAATAGAGTAATATAAGTAAATTCACTAGTTATAGTGATATAGTGTCTACCCCTGGACACAGTTTACTATGGTATAAAAAAAAATGGGAAACAAGGAAAGCCATTTTATCCTTTAATTCATTTCTTTTTTTTCATTTCAAAAGGTAAGAAAATGAACAAAAACATTAGAATTGTGACAGAATTCCACAAAATGATTTGATACTTGCGTTTTCATAACAAAGTGGTACAGTGATTATATTGATCGTCAGAGTAGTAATAAATGACAACAAACCATAACATTACATTTAATTTTCTCTGTATTTCTGTATGTTCCAGTGTTAGCCAGCCGGATAACTCAGTGAAAATCAGTGAGGAACAAAAGAAATACAGATATTGTATTGATCCTCAGTGAGTCGTTATACATGTTTACAAGATTGCAAAAAAATCTTGATGTTTTCATCTTCATAACAAAGTCTTACAGATATTATATTGGAATTGAGTGAGTAGTAGTAAATGTTTACAAGAGTGCTTAAACAAAAAAATAATTTGCATTTTCATATTGAAGTAATAAAAAGATTATATTGACCCTTAGTGAGAAATTGTAAATGTTAACAAGATCGCAAAAAGAATCTTGATGTTTTCATTTTCATAACAAAGTCATACAATTATTATATTGGTACTCAGTGAGAAGTTAAAAATATTTTAAAGTATTGAAAAGTGAGTAGTTACAAATTATAACATTACAACAAAAACTTTCATATTTTCATTTCAATAAGGAAAGCATAAAGTTATTATATTGGTCCTCAGTGAGTTGTCATAAATGTCTACAACATGGTCATGGTAATGAGTCCCAAATAAATCTGTTTAACTTCAGAACTCTCACAACATATAATACAATAAGTCATATCATGCTTAGGTCTGTCCTTTTAAACAAATGATGCCATTATTTGTTTCAATATCAAATATGGCTAACAGCATTTCGAACAACAATTTTAAATTGACTCTGCCAACATGTCAGTTTGTCTTGAATCCCTAATTTACAAAAGCCTCTACTTTACTGAGAAGCTCAGCTGCCTTGTCCAGTGCTAACAATTCATTCTCTGATTTGAACTGTTCATTTGGAATATGGGGAAATGGATGGCAGTTTGGATACTGAGTTTTTTTGTCGTCCACGCCAAGCTTCTTCAGATTCTCCACAATTTGAGGCAGAACTCTGAGTTGGAGGTTGTAGAGGGAAACTCGTGCTGCAAGGGCTGAAATGGAGCAGCTGGTGGGATGCTGACCATCTTTTTTATACTTTGCAGCTGTGAGAGACTTTTCCACTGCTTGATGGACTTTGAACAGACACCACTCTGTACTTGCGCCACCAACATCTTTGTAAGCTGCAGTGAGATCACAGCGAGCTTGCCTACACCAGCGCTGGGCCTCCTCTTTGTCTGGCCTTGGGACATTTTCATTATGGGTCCAAAAATTGTAGGAATGGTTGCCTCTAGAGAATCTGTCTCGGCCATTTCTGTGATGCCTGGCCTCCTGATTCCAGCTCTGATAGAAGTTGCTGTAATTTGAATTTCCGCTTGAATATGACGAGCCTGTATTTTTGCCTTTCCCTTTGCTGAGCTCATCAATTCTATTCTGCAAGTATTTGAATGCCTCGGTGGCGAGAAGTTGGCAGTCGGGGTTTTTGTCAGGATGCCATCTAAGGTACAGTCGTTTGATGGCTTTATGCTTCTCCTCCTCAGGAAGAGTCCAGATCTCTGTCAGACATTTGTCAATTTCCATTTTTGCTTCCTCAATAGAGGCTGGTGAGGATCTCGTGGATGAGGAACTTGTAGTTGATGGTTTGGTAGAATGTGGCAAAGCTCCTGCTAGTGGCACCAGCTCCATGCAAGAAGATTCAGAAGATGTGCATGTCCTCCCTTTAGGTTCTGGCTTCTTTTGTCTTTTAAACTGATACAGGTCAATACAACTGACTTCAATTGGCTCATCTTCTCCAATTTCTATTTTGTATCTCCGTGAATATGGTCCTGAGTGCCCAGGCAGTTCTTCAACAATGACTGCATAGATATACTTGTCGTTAGTGCTGTAGCCAACATATTCTCCCTCTTCAAAGTTATTGAGGACGTTCATGTCTAAGGAATCATGCCATTCCTCTGGAATTTCTGTTCCCGGGGCTGGTGGATTGAGGAGGAAGCTCTTAGTTTCACCACTGTCTTGGATCCCTTTCTTAGCCAGAGTTTGCAGAACATCTTGCAGACTGTTACACATGAGAAGGTGTCCAAGGACTGGGAGGTGACTTGATTGCAATATGTTGCCTAAAAGAGCATTAATCTCCATTGTCAAAGTCATATTGATGTCACTTATCACCATGGGATCCAAGTCATTGTTGTGTTTCAAGTAAAAGATGCAACCTTGTTGCCCTCGTTTGACAAAAACATCAGTTTTAGAGGCAGTTCGGTTTAGTGGCTGTTTATTCACCCAAATCTCAGTTTTCAGACTTTTGCAGCAGACAATCTGAATACTGCCAAAAGTCTTCTTGCACATGTCAGTAGCATATTCTTGTGTTATTTGTCCCTCAGACTTGTCTCTGATAAGACAGATTAGTCCATGTGTAAATGCTCCAGAGGACAGATGTTTGTCAAACCATCCTCTAAACTCACAGTCAGTCTCGAGCTCACAAAGCTGCATGTGTGATTCCACTACTTTCTCCTCAGTGAATTCAGTCAGCATTTTAGGCCTCAAATTCTGAGGCAGCAATTGCAGCAACCGATGATGAGCATATTTGTCCTTATCTAAATGACATTCACTGAGTTTCTCCAGCAACAGGAACTTTTTCTCCAGCGCTTCTTCTAACCTTTTGGTCTCAAACGCTGTATCATTGTAGTAGAGTGTGCATGATGGGTATAATTTACCATCTACAGCAGGAAGATACAAAGTCTCTACATCGTCAATAGGGGACCGGTTTCCTTGAGTTTTGATTAACGTAAAAAACTGCTCAACAGCGCGTTTCACTGTTATCTGTTGGTTTGGGTTTAGTTGGAGTTTATCACAGGAATCTGCATGAACGGCCTCCAGAACATTACAATACTGCACTGCAGTAGGTTTGTCGTTAACTCCAATTTTCTTGAAGAACTCTTGGAAAATGATATCCTTTGGAGAGATTTGGTACAAATACGGTCTGAACTCATGGTCATTGGGGAGTGAAAAAGACGTATCATCAGGCCTTACAAGTTCGTTGTCTTTTTCAACCAACACAACAGGAAGACCAGCCAAGAGCGGGCCTTCAAACCCATTTGCTTGCAGGTAGGCATATGCACTTCGAAACACATTAGCGCGGGTTTTGATCAACTTGTCAGTTTCACAGGGTGACTGACAGATGTTGCTCATGTTACTGGTTACACAGTGTGAAGGTGGTTGCTCATGCACTCCTGCATTATTCATCATTTTCAGGAGCTTCTGTGACTTATAAACAGGTAGATGTATGATTGGCATTGAGGACCAAATTAGTTCTTGATGCTTAGGATCACCATCCATCAAAGATCCCCTGATTGTAACAGCAGTTCTCTCAGCAGCAAATGGTTGGTGATATTTGCACAGTTCATCTTGAATTGTCACGGGAAAAATGAACTTGATGTCAGCAATGCTCTTCAGAAGGCTTTCCTCTTTGTTGTCACTCACTATATTCAAGGCTGCTTTGAATATTAATGATGATTTCCGTTTCAACTCTTTAAGTTGACCGTTTCCTTTTGCGTCTGATTCTAACTGGTGTGCAAAACCTATTATCTCTTGTTTTGACACAACATGCTTCATTCCAAGTTCTATCAGTAACTGTGGTCCTTTTGTTTGTAGCTCTCTTTCACACAACTCAGTCCAAAATCTCTCAGGCACAAATCTCTCTTGGGGCAACATTTCCTTGTATAGCTCCACACTCTCATCAAAGTAGTATGATGCCATCTCCAATCTGCCTTGAGAACTGCGAATCAATTTCACTGTTTTCATTGAGGAGATGATTTTTTCCTTATACTTAAGATAATGGAAAAGTGGTGACAGTAACAGTTTGAGGCAGTCAATCATCTGCATTTCTGTGAGTGTGTGAACAATGGGCAGAATGAACCTCATGAAATAGTCCAAATCAGTCAGGGTTTTGATGTTCAATGTTTCTGGCAGACTTAAGTTCTCTTGACTGTTTTGGAGAAAAATGATGTTGCTGTCAGGCAGGAGGAACAAATCTGGAAAGGTCTTTGAATATGTGCTGATGAGGATAAATACCTGTTTAGGTCCATCAATTCTCACTCGTTCACCATGTATTGTCTCAAATAATGGCAAGGATTTGAGCTTACTTTGATAAACTTGTTTGTCTTTGGACTTGGATACTCCAGACTGCAGGAAACACTGAAGCTCTTTCATCTCAGCAATTGAAAGCTGGGAAAACTCTGAATGTTTAACGTTGTAGACCTGGTCCAACACAGAGCTTTTATCATTCACATCCAGAAGTTCAGGGTATAGAAGTAAACCTTCCTGTCGGCCTAAAAGTACGTCAGAGAAGAATTTATTGTCAAGCTTCAGAAAACCAAGTTTAAAAAGGATGCCTGATATTTCCCTTTCTGAGGCCAAACTGAATCACACTCGGCATGTCTTTCATTGTTTGCAGGAAGTGCTTGTTGTTCAACCTTGGACACACAACAGGTAAAATGCAGCAGTCGTTGAAGAGCTGCTTCACATCACTTAATGTCAGACTTTGATCATCATCCCTAGATGTTCCAGGATTAATTTGACTTACTAAGAATTTCCAAAGTAATGTCAACCACCTCAACATTGTCTCGTTTGGGACATGAAGACCACTTTGTGGATCAACTTCACATTTCTGAAGAAGCTGCTGAATTAACGGTTTCAGATATTCCGCTGCACAGGGAACTGTCAAACATTTGACAAGGTTTAAAGTTTGTAGAACAGGACTGTTGTCTTTGTTGGTCTGAAAGTCTGCAAACTGTTCGTTGTAGCCAATGGAACAGGGAGTCATAGTTTGATATCAGCTTGGGAGTTTTGGAGTTAAACACTCTCAAAACTTTATCGCTTGTGAGCAGAAGTGGAAGTCCATTGAGTGAAATGGAATTGTCCATGGGGATCTTTTTCAAGTCTTTTAAGCAGAAACTCAAGAGCTCAGAACATCTTGTTCCATCTCTGATCAGAGTAGCAGTTATGGGCAGGGGTAAATCCTTGTCTGTTTGGGTTGGATCATTGAGGGTTGTTTCTCTCAGGAAAGTCTGCACAGTTGAAGGATTCACATCTTTCACTTCAATGCCTGCAGATCTGAAACTTCTCCAAACGTTTTGCATGAAACAAGGAACCAATGTCATTCCAAGATCTTCCAAAATAGGATTTATCTTTATATCGTCCATTTCTGAGTGTGTCAGATAAGGTGTCTTAGTTGTTTCAGCTTCTCTGACATTACACCAGTCAAATGAGTGCTGCTTTAATTCTCGGCCTGCGATTATGCGTGTTGAACTCCTCAACACTGGAATCACATCAAGGCCTCTTTCTTTGATTGATCTGTATACCTCATGTATCATTTCATGCCAGTCCTTGCCAACATCTGTGGACACAGTTGGCCAAAAACACAAGTAAAATGACTTAATACTTTCCCTAGTGGCTTTCTTGTTTGCATTGATAAGGCTGAAGTACTGAAGGAGATCGGCATAAAGTGGAGCAATGACATTCTGTTTCAGAGATTCATTCCAGTTAGATTTGAGACTTTGCCCATCTGCTTTCCAAAGGCTTCTCCTGGCAGAATCTACCTCAAAGTTTGCATTGACATGCACTGGCAGTCCAGTTTTTCCTGGCAAAGGAAGTGAACAAAATGCTTCTCCTTTAAAATCCATAGGGCTGGATGGTGCTCGATCTAAACACGAGTTCACACGAGCCGCTATTGCTGCTTGGGGAAGTTTTTCTGATGGTGTTAGCTCACCATCACTACTGTTTTTGAATGTGCCAAACTGTTCTGCAATGATCCATTCAGTTTGTCTTTTATCAGAAGTTTTAATTTGGGTTCCATAAATGACCTTGTCTGGTGTATTTGGTTTGTCAGATTGCAGTGCATTTTGTTGAAGTTTTACAAAAGCATCTTTTCTTTCTCTGTATTTCTGTGGTAGACTTTTTTCAACCATGAAGATGGTTTCAAGTTTCCCTGATTGTTCATTGATTTCATGGACTGCTATTTTGCAGATGTTTTTCAGAAACAGAATTAGTCCTTCAGGATCTTCAGAGAGTGCAGAACATAGTTCTTCCATGTCATGGTCAGTGACTCCCTGCTGTGATATTTTAGAGCTGTTTGCCATGGTACCCATCCTTAAAGGTAATCTGAACATAGTGCCTTCTTTAAGAGAAAATTTCTCTGGAAGAAAGGAATTGTAGACATCCATGTACATGTTCTTGAAAGTGTCAGCTAGTTTATAGCCAATGCCAGCTGGTGGCTTGTCTGAATGACTTTCAATGTATTTTTGATTGGGATCAGAAATGCAGAGCAGTTCATCTCCAGTGAGGATTGAGGGGCAGTCAGTCAGATGGTAAACAGAATTGAATCCTACTCCGTATTTTCCTATCTTCCCTGGGGAGTTGTGCTTTCCTCCTTCTCCCAGCTGTTGAATGCCGGCCAGGTCAGCACCAGAAAACAATTTGTTGTTGAACACACACAGTGCGGGTCCCTGCAGTTGGTTCCATTTCTTCCCAAATGTTTTTTTTATGCCATGCTGTCGTTTGTCCCAAACAAAGTGAATTTCTGTGGCCTCCGCATCATCAGCATTTTGGATAAGCTCTTTAAGGATATCCTTCTTTGATGGATAAGCTGAAATTATGTTTTTAATTCGAACAGTTAGTTGTTCCTGCTGTTCAAACTGAAAAGCAAATGGTGAAATGTTCTCAACTATGTGGTTTTGCAGGGTATGATGCCTGGTAGTTTTGATTCCAAAGTGGCGAGCCATAACACGTGGGATATTCTCGTGACACAATGTGACACCTGGAGCGACTGACATCCATGGGCTGTCATTGTAAAACATCTCACTTGCAGGTTGTAAAACACCATGTTCATTGGGTATCAGGCAGTCAATGGTTGTTTTATCTTTGGCCTCATATATCCCTCTTTTTAGAATTGTGAGGCAAATTGATAGGTCATTCTTTGGCAGGATCTTGCTACCATGTTGAGAGTGTAATTCCTGGAGCACAGTTAGAAACTGACTGGTTGTAAAAGATTTTGCAACACCTACACTTTCCCAGAGTCTCCTGAAACCATCAAAGGCAGTTGGAAGTACATAGAGATAAGGTTTTGCTTCAAATTGCTCATTTTCCGCAACAAGGTTCACATTTATAAATGTACCGCCAACAAGAATGAATGGGAATGAATTTGCCCTCTGTGAAATGAAAGTTGAATCCCCAGAATCACTGAGCAACTGATTCAGAAATTTATAGCATTCATATGCTATCTTGTGAAGCATGGATGGGTCAATGTATTGAGATTGCTCACATGCTTCTTGCAGTTGCTGAAGCACTTTCTCAGACCCTGGACTGTCCTGAACTCCCAAAATGTGCAGGACTGGATCAGTGTTGTGTATTTTCAGATTAGTATGATCCAGCACGTGATGTGTCATGTTAACAAGTGGGGAGCATTTGTCACTAAAAATATCAATGGGCCTTCTAAGTGTGACATCTCTTTCCATTGTTGTGTCACCAGGGGAAAATGCTGGGAGAAATGTTGTCATCCTCAGTGTTTCCCATTGGAGAGAGTCTTTGTCATTCATGTGATTCTTCATAAGTTCAAGAAGACAATTCAAATGCCCACATGCTTTCTTTTTGTCAGTTTTCCAGGTCTTGGGGATTGTTCCTGCTTTCTCTGTGATGTCTTTCAATGGGAGATGATCATTTTCCATTCCAAGTTCCAACAAGCGTGTAATCCTTTTGGGGGAGCAAAAGTCATTTTTGGTACCACCAAGCAAGCGTCCTTCGTCTGGTTCAAAAAGACAGGCCACTTTCCCTGATGGATTCACAAGTTTGCTGATATGCTGGAGCTCTCCACCTTTTGTGGGAATGCATGGATAGCAGACCAGTAGTTTGTCAATTTCTTTGATATTAAGGTCAATAGCATGCAGCACAAGAGTATCTCTACTCTTAGGGTCCATGGTATCAAGGTTGTTAAACACAGCTTTTTGGTAAAACTTTTCCCAGTTCCATGTTCTGTTTTGTATAGCCTCCTCTAGGCCAGACTGTTTGAAGCTATTTCTCAACCACAGTGGAAGAGGAACAACATGGTTGGGTGCTTTTGCATGTTTCTTGCAAACCTGCACTGCAAGTGCACTGATGTCGTTATCCTTTTGGATGCTCTCGTGTAGAAATATGGCACTGTTCATTGAGCACCAATGTTCTCCATCACTAAAGAGCTCAGGGCCAATGGAGTGCTGAGCAATGGCGGTGTACAATGCATCAACCAAAGGCTTGAAAGTTTCACTTACTTTCTCTCTATCGGGCCAAAAGGTGTGATAGCAGTACGTTTCTAGTTGCTTGTTTTCAGACATTTTCTTTAGTGCCAAAAGTGCAGTAACATATGCCGTCACTACAGGATCCTGAAGTAGGGCTTTGTTCCAGTCATGTTTCTCTCCACTCTCCCACAGACCTTTTCGGTTGCTCGTCACAGCAAATGTTCCATTTACATTGACTGGAAGACCTGTGTTAATGGAAAGGGGAAGGAAGCAAAATGCCTGTCCAACAAGATCTGTTTGTAATGAAGCCAGTTTTCCAGTTCCTGGATCATTTTGCAAAAGCACAGCAATCCCCCCGATGGGCAAAGAGAACTTGGCTTGCTTGTTTTCTTGAAGGGCCATTTGCAAAGACTGATGTGTCCCAAAGCAGTTGCACAGGAGCCAGGACTGGACTTCAGTTACACCAGATTGCTTACTGGTGATTTGGACAATGTTGACTGTGCAGCAGTCAATGACCTCTTTGCATTTCCCATCAAGTTTCATCAATGCTTTCTTGGCTTGATGCTGCATAGACACGATGGTTTCATCAGGAATACTCATTGTACTCAGAGTGGTTTTGGAGACATTGAAGACGGTTTCTATTTCGTTATCTCTTGGTGGAGTTGATCCATTGTTTGAGATACTTTGTAAAGATAATGTATTTATGTTCTTCAAAAACAGCAGGTGTGTTTGTGAATTGGTAGTGAAGTGCTGTTGAAAAGTGATAATATCGTGTTTGTGATACACCTTTTCACATATTTCTGACTTGAGAGCCTCTTCTTCAGTTCGAAAAGGTAGTTTGATCAGAGTACCTGGATAGGGTTCAGGGAGACTTTGGCTGCTGAAATTGCAATCAAAAATGCGTTCATATGGTCCAAATTGACCAGGAAACCAATGGAAAAGTCGTTTCTGAGAGAGATCCAGCTTGATTCCAGGATTTGTTTTATGTTTGATGTGCTTCTTGAGGTGAGTTACATTTGGATCAAGTATGAGAAGACTGTTGCCACTGAGGATAGAAGGAACATCTGTTACATGATACACAGTATTGAATCCAAGTCCAAACTTTCCAATTTTTTCCACCATGTTTTCCTTGGAGGCAGAGCCAACTCTGACAATATTTTTCCAATCCTCAGCTTTGAATTTCTCATTATTATATGCCCAAAGGCAAGGTCCCTGACAAAGGGTCATGTCAGGGTCAATGAGACTTTCAGGGGCATCTTTGTGCACTCTGAAATCCACCAAGAATTTGCAGGCTTCTGCGCCAGCATCCTCTGCATTTTGAATGAGCTCTTTGAAGAGGTCACTTTCCTCATCATACTCCTTAAGGATGTTTTTAATCCTCGTTGTTATCGGTTCAGATTGTCCATACTGTTCTATTCCCACTAACTCTGGATCAAGGATGTAAGTACTGAGAAATCGGATGTTAAACCATTCAGCAGCTGCTTTTGGGATTTCCTCATGTATAACATGAATTTCCTCCTGGCTGTACTCTTCCAACCCATTTCTGCTCACATCACAGAAGACTGCTGTTGACAGTGGTTTAAGGGTATGTTGTTCACCTCTTATGATGACTGGCACTGGGATGTCATCGTGAACCGTCTTCTTCTCTTTCCACAGCCAGTTAAGAATTTCTATTGACACTTTTACCTCAGAGGAACTTGCAAATGGCTGTTGCCTTCCTTCAATGGTTTGCTGGATAGAATGAAGAATGCCAATAATCTCTTCATCTGAAAGCAACATTCTCAGACCAAACTCCAGGAGTAACTTCTTGTAAGGCAGAAATTCATTTGGCACCTTCCCAATGTAAGAGCTCAGGTCAAGATTACGTGGGTAGTCTAGAACCAGATCTTGTGGTGATACAAACTGGTTGTGGCTCCACAGCCAGTGTGTGTCCTTGTTCATCTTTGTTGAAAATTCAGAGGTGTGGTCTTGCATGTGTTTGTAAATGCTATGCAACTTCCTTTTGAAATCCACATTTGTGTCAGGATCAGTCATTTTCTGTGCTTTTGATTTCAAGATGAACAAATTGTCTATCACCTTTTCAGGTGGGGGTAGGCGTTTGAGACCAAGTTGGTTGCTAATGCTGTCACTGAACTTTCTCACCAGAGGCATTACATGCTCAACAATGTCCTCGTACACAGAATGTCTTATTTCATCAGGGCAGAAGAAACAGCTCGTCTGAGACTTGTCATTGCAGAGTTTTTTGTCATTACCAGGTTTAGCACATGGGATCCATTTTAGCATTTTGAGGCGATCGAGCTGCTCAGGAGAAAACTTTAACAGTAGATTATTAGTATCCAAGATCTTCAAGAGCACCTGAGCTCTATTGAGAGCCTCAGTTTGAGAGTCAACATGCACTTTGTCAATCAATACGGCAGCATGCAACAAGTGCTCGGGTGACACATCTACTTCTTTATTTAGCAATCCAAGATCTGTTAGGCTTTGAAACATCTGCAATGTGCCAGTGTATAGAGGTGGGGGGAAGAAATCTGACTCAAAAAGGACTTTAAAGCTTTGAATTCTTGGATCAAAAAATCCTGAGGGCTTTTTCAGCTTTCCATTCACTTCAATGAAGCTCAAGTCCTTACATCTACGTTTCAAGGTTGGATTTTGAGAGAAAAGGATATCACCATGCTGTAAAATCCAAGTCATGATTTTCTCAGTGTCCTCTTTTCTACAAGTCCCACCGTCAATACAGTCAATGAGGAGATGAGCTGCTTCAGCGGTGTCCAAGAGTTTAATTTTGAGCAGCTGTAACAGTCTGCGATCAGCCTCACTTGCACACTGCACAACTTTATTGGGCATAGGGAACTCTGTTGGTACTGTTAGACCAGAAATTAGAAGCACAGCCTGTTTTGATTGAGCGGCAACACAGGATCCTTTCATGGTTTGAAACAGAGGTAACTTTGAGAGTAAATCATTCTCAGTGACTGAGAGAGAATCAAGACGAGAGAGATAATCTTTTAGTTCTTCTCGTGCTCCGTGAGAGGCAGTCTGGAGTTCTCTGATTAGATCCTGAGAATCTAAATTTACCAATACTTTCATAACACTCCTTGGAGATGGGCACAGCACATACGAGTCTAGGTCTTCGTGCTTGAGCCACTCGTTTCCTCTCACCACTGTGCCACCAACTTTGTTCACCAACTGAGCGATTCTTTCTGGTAAGTTCATCTGCTTTCTTTTCTGAAATATGATGGTTGTGTTCTGCTCTAGTCTTGCTAGTGATACAGGCTGACTCACAGACAGGGGACTGACTGGTATCAATGGCATTCCAGTAAAATTACTTAACTCTTTGAAGTGAGTGTTAAGAAATTTCCAGAATTCTTGGAGCCAGTCTAAAGGTGGATGTTGACTGCTGCTGACGTCCCAGGTAACAGGCCCCTTCCTCGTCTGTTTCCAGTCCTGTGGCAAAAACCTCTTGGTATATTCAGGAACCTGGCCTGCGTCAATGTTGATGACCTTGAATAAATCTGAAAAATAGATTTTTGGAAAATAAATACATAAATGTTTATTTAGTGTGAAAAGATACCGATGTAAATTACTTTTAAAATCACTACTCTATAAAATTAAATTCCTACTTTTTCTGGCCAGTTCTTTCAGGTGGGTACGGCAGGCTGGACTGAGATCCTCTTTGATGAAGAGGTGTTTGCAGCATGGTAGCAAGACTCTGCACAAAGGATAAGTTTGTTTATTGTGCATGTGACAAAGACAGAGACATTTTCATATAATCTAAGTGTACATTGAGTGAACCCAAAATATATTATTTTACAATCGAAACAGAAATAAAATAGTAATTGTCAAAAGTGTGAACCAATCAGTACTAATGATCTTAAGATTGGATTTGGGGAGCAACTACCAAAATGTTCACTTAGTATGGATGTTTTAAATGACAGTAAATATTACAACTTGTGTTCATCTATTTAATATAAATTGTACAAGAGAATAAAGTTAAAAATAAAAAACATACTTTGGAAATTCCTTGCTGTCAATCAAAGCAGTGTCCTCCTCTCTGTTTGTGAAACATCTGAAAGAGCCGTCGTTGAGTGGAAGCAGCTGAAGACCCTCGAGTTCTCTGTATTTTCCATCACTCAAAACGTACTCCAGAAGGCAGAGTTTGTCATCTTTAGAGATGAAGTTCACGCCAATCCTGCGGAGGATGTCCCTTAGGAAAGTTGGAGTCACATGTTTTAGGGTGTTTAGGTGTGGATAGGCCTCATCTATAGCTCTTGCAACACTACCTGGTAAAGTGACAAGATTTTCTCCACAGGAAACCAAAGTCCTTTTAATGGCAGCCAATGTGTCACTGCTTATTGGACCATTGCAGGGGAACACAGCTTCTGATGGAGTGATAAACTCTCTTTCATCTTTTGCAAGAGAAAGGACAGCCACATTCTGCCTGAATAAATGATGAAGAACATCCAGAGCAACGCCATACCATTTGTCTCTGTGCTTTACCTGGGCGATATCTGGCCACAGATCGTACACGGAAGAGACAGGCAGAATAGATTGTTGGGCAAGTTTGATAGCATCTTGAATGATCACGAGGTATGCCTGCGGTAGCACTTCCTTCATCAGCAATTCATTCCACACAGCATGTTCGTCATGTTTCTGGTCTTCCTCTTGCCATTTGATGTGTCTTCTGTTGTCTGTGAGGCCAAAGCACGCGTTGATATAAACTGGCAGTCCTGTCTTGTTGGATTCATTGTTTGGTAGGGGGAGAAAGCAGCTCAGTCTACTCTCACTACTGTCTCTCTTCTCACCACAAGGGAATGCTAAGTCAACTTGAGGGAAAAACTTTAACTTTTCTGAAAGTGAATCAAGAATTTCTACATTGCCTTCTTTCATGGTACATGTTGTCACAAGCCACTTTGTTTCTTTGAGGTCTTCTGATTTGAGGGTTATCAATTTGAACCTTGTTGAACCCTCAATCATTGACTTGTCTTCTGACTCCAGAACAACATCTGTGGGGATTGAGGATTTCACTTCAAGTCTGGTGTTAACAATGCCATGTATGTCGATATGTATCAAGGCCACAGAGGTCACATTTTTCAGGAACAGAAGGCTTAAGTCTGCATCCGCAATGAAGCTATCAAAAAGCTCAACTCCCTTGTCAGAGTCATATAGATTATCTGAAATATCTGATTTTTCTTTGCGAAAGGGAAATCTGAAAATTGTCCCGTCAAAGTGTTGATCCTCAATGATGACTTTTGACCATTCTTGTCCGCTTACAAGTGAAACTATATCTCGAAAGGGATGGAACTGATCGTGCATTTTCGTGAGAGCTTCTTGGTGATCTGCATCATCCAAAGACCACCGAAAACCTCCATTTCTTTGTCCGAATATTTTTTCTTGGGGGTCCATCATGCCAAGGTGCCCTGCGCTGAATATACTTGGCACATCTGTGAATAAAGTGAAACCGATTTTGTCTCATTAATATACTATGCAAGTTTTCTAAAGACTAAATCTAAGACTGAGACTATTAGGTATACGTGTGCATCTGAACATAGTTTCACCTGTTATGTGGTAAACAGAGTTGAAGCCGATTCCAAACCTCCCAACTTTGTTTGGGTCATTGCGCTTGTCACTCCTCCCTGCCTTCTGAATTCCTTCCCAGTCTTCCTTATCGAACGCTGCATTGTTGTAGGCGTAGAGAGCAGGACCTTTGCAAACCAAAAAATGCATTAATTCAGAAGAAAAGTTATTTTGACATTAGATCAAGGCATTTGTGCGTGTTCATTAACTCTCTCCGGGTTCTTTTTACAACTGCTTATTTTGGAGTCTGTTCCAGAATGTATTGAGTCAGGTAGAAATATTTAAGAGACTGAGGATGTAAACATATCAGTGTGATTACAACACACACGCACGCACGCACATGCACACACACACACACATACACACACACACACAAATATAAATGATATAGCATATCAGACCCTGATGCCTTCTTATTTAGTGATCATGAGAACCAAGTTTGTATTGGGTCGCTAGAAAAGGCGAAAAGCCTGTTGTCAAGAAAAAAATAAGAATTTGTAATAAACATTACACCCATGTCCTCTTTGGTAAACATTTGGTAGACTATTGGAGGAAACCCACAGGAAAAAAAGCATAAAATACAGACGATAGGATGAAAATAGTACGAGGGCTGACATTTGACTATAAGACCTTTTTGCTGGGAGGCTTAAAAAACAATGTCATCGAGTTACTTCCTATTTGCTCCATTTATCAATTTTCTGATATATATTTTTTATGAAAAAATGCATCACAACTGATGTTGATAACCACTCTAGAGCATGGCTCTTCTCTGAACGTCCTGCATACCTTGGTATTCTCCCAATTCATCAGTCCAAAGGCTCTCAGTCCCATAGCTTCTCTCATCATGAATGAAAACCACTTCTGTGGCTTTACCATCGTCTGCATTTTGAATCAGCTCCTGTTGACAAATAAAAACTATTAGCATCAAGTCTGGGGCTGATTTGGCTGTTTTCGCATACTTTTGATTCTGCCTTACTAAACCCCATTAAGAAATGTTTAGCATGTGTGATATAATTAACTCCTGAATGTAATAATATGCATTTGTTTACCACAGTTTGTAATAGTCAAATACTCTATGTATTAGTTCACCACTGAAAATAAGTATTATGCACTTGTTTACTCCTCACCAAGAAGTATTATGCACTAAATGTATTCACTGATCAGGTAAAGACATGTCTAGAGTGAACATGCTAGAGGTCCGCCACTCCTCTAGGAGGAGACTGAAGAATCCCAAGGATGACGTCAGCGCTAAGAGGCATGGACACGCTTACACGCCTACAAGGGGCCTATCGGACGTGGCCCCAGCCAACCAATGGGAGAGGACAATGCCCTAGTGAAAAGATATATGCAAACTGTAAAACCTGAAAAAGTTACAATTCAAGTAGAACAAGGAGACAGTAACTGCTTCAATGCGGTCTGTGTATTGGTGACGCTGAATTGTCCTCAGCTGGGTATATCTTCTATGCTGTTGTATCACATTAATAAATGCTTTGATATAAATAAGAAGTTTACTGGATTGATTCGAGGTAGAAACTCTGTCTCGAAATTAAAGAACACGACATGTCAATGTTTGGTATCTTTTTTTCCAGCACAACCTCACCTATATAACCTGGTAGTTATTTTTTCATTTTGACATACTATATGAACATATTGGACCCAAAACCACACAAAAAAACGTAGAAATGGATTTTTAAAATGAGATTATTTTTAGTATGGATAACACAAACATGCACAACGAAACATTTTGAAAGCTGGAAATATATACATGGGATGTCACTATGATCATGTAAAAGTTTGATTGAGGTAGCATGAACCTATATACACATTTTATGAACAAATAGCAGGTGTATCCAGGTGTTTTTCCTTCAACGATCTTTTAATTTTGCTCCCATTTTTCACGAACTTAAATCAAAGATCTAAGACTTCTTCTATATACACAAAAGGTCTCTTTCTCTCAAATATTGTTCACAAATTTGTTTAAATCTGTGTTGGTGATCACTTCTCCTTTGCTGAGATAATCCATCCACCTCACAGGTGTGGCACATCAAGATGCTGATTAGACAGCATGATTATTGCATCATTCATATATATATATATATATATATATATATATATATATATATATATATATATATATCCTTATTCTTAGGCTGGTCACAATAAAAGGCCACTCCAACATGTGCAGTTTTATCTTGTATTCGGACCAATACTAAATCTATCTAACTATCTCTCAATTCACAAATATTTGTCTGTCACTTTCCTTCAATCGGCGTCTCCCTTCGTCTCTTTCCGTCTCTTATCGTATTGCTTCGTTTTGCTTCGTATTGCTTCGTATCACTCCATTTACTCAATTACCCCACCCCCTTCCTGGTAAATGCTGCCTGTTGAGCAGGATCTACAGTTTCCAGCATTATTTTCCGCTTCGTAAAATGACAAAATATGGCGAAGATTTAAAATATGTAATGGCCGCCACATTCCATTTCTCATACTTTAGAGCGTGCAGAAAAAATATTTTTGCATCAAATTTATATCATCGTATCTCCGTTTTTACTGGGTCGATTTGCATGAAACAACGTCTGTTGAATTTATGCGGCGCCGGCTTGAACAGCTCATGTGATCTGATCACTCCGGCATGACGGTCGACTCCTAAGGGCTAACAGAGCTTGCCAAATTCTAAATTGGGGCTTCACACAAGTATAGTTAACGCCTCTGCACAGCCTTAGTCTACCTACACAGGTATTTTTACTTTAGTTGCCCAATTACACCTCCTTTCACTGTGTGGGTGTGTACAAACTGCACTTGATTGACATCTCCCTCACCTATCTGATGGTCTTGTACCTGTTAGAGAGGGAAACATACCCTTTTATCATTGTTAATAGTGCATAGCGTTTGGTCATAGCATTTTACCCACCTTCAAAATTTGTCCACCATCTGGATATCGACGTAGAATATCTTGCAGGTAGTCGATGAAGGGCGGTGCTGTTGCCCCGAAGGACGTTCTAAACCAAGAAGGAGGATTTAAGAGTGAGAAACAATAATTCAAATGTGCTCCAAGACTAATACAAATGTCCTGTATCGGGGCTTGTAAGTTGTTATGAAATTGTCATGTATTGTTGTGTATAATCAGTCATGCAAATAAACTCAAATTTCTACACCAACACCCAGCACTTGCCCTCACTTACCATGAAGAAATATATTTGCTATTTCTTATCCTTATTACTATACTAATATACTTGAAGTAAATGACGCTTAAATTCATTGTTCATTATTATGCATACAAAGTATTTGCATATGCAATAAGTGTCTTCAAAGTCTATTTATGAAACCTACTCTGCAGGATGAAGCTGTCAAGTAAATAGCCTGTTTCTCTCACTTCATTGTAAATCCTGATGATATGGTGAAAAGCAAGCGTGCATACATGTTTGTTAATACAGTGATTGAACAGCTTTTACACTGAGCGTCTCTAGGTCCACTGGTTAATGTGACATAGATCCATCTGTCTGATACAACAACAATGTTCTGTACAATACGATATATGGTTCTTAGGAAGGTCAACAAATTAAGAACCATTATTGACAGTTGAATATAACATGATGTTCATTTCCACATAAAGACTAAACACTAGCATGTATGCAAAACCTCCCCAAAAAAGCAATCTAGGCAGTTCTATGGCTGGGTTTTAAATTATTTCTAAAGGTTTCAGTGCACAGTAGGCCTCTTTTCACAGCAGTCATTGCAGGGTAAACACAAGTGTAATTAATAAAATAATTATGACCCTGTAACATCCAGGTGGGTTTACTCTGCAATAACATGTCAAAATGGCTGCTGTGAAAGGGCATATTCTGGTCAATATATCATGTTATTCCATTAGTGGTTCAGCTTGCACATAGAAGCAGATAGAGGTGCAACTCACAAAGGTTTTTTCTTTGTCGTCGAACTCATCCTTCCTGGCTTGGATGCTGTAAGAGAGTCAAGAGTACATTGCAGAACAAGCTTCTCTTTTTATCCACATGTGATGACCACACCTGCTGCCACACAGCTCAGTGAAATGTCAGTAACCCTTCTACACACAACTTAGTTTTCTATAGTTTGATTTCTCATCCCTTGAGTTTTGTTGACCTTTTGACCACATACACATTGCAATGAGAGCTAAGGGGATTTAATAGCAGTAAGACAGTGAGGTGAGAGATGCTGGAGAGTGAAGGGGATAAGCAGGCAGGCAGGCAAGCAGAAGGCTGGTTCTGAGCACACAAAGACAAAAGGTTAGAAACTGGCCAAAAACACAGAGCTACAAAGATTGCGTGAGAGCGGTCTGAAGGCAACTACCACCTGCAGTGGAAACAACAATCTGACGATGAGTGGAGGGAAAACCAGAGGAGATATACTGTAGAGTGGCTGATTTGATAGGAGGCATGTGGGCTGATGGCAATGAGGACCAGTTGTGCAGGTAGAGCTGGAGAGGGAGGCAGACCATGCCAAAGACATGCCCATGCCTCAGGCACACAAACAAAGGGCACAGAAGAAGGAGAACAACAATACATGTACTGAGGTACGACTCTGGACTTAACACACTCATATACGTTCCCCTTCTGCATTCAGTTAGTTAGGTCAAGTTAGCATGGCCTGATTTAGGTTCTCTTTAGTTGACCTCTTTTATGGGTCCGGAACTTCATTGTAAATTTGGTTGTTTCATTTAATTCATCTCCATAGAAATAAAGAGTGATATATATATATTGATCGTGTGCATGTGACGTCACGCTTATTTCCCAACCCGGAATTCAGCCATGTTGGATGGTATATACAACCAAGACGGCAGCCGTTCACGTGTGAGTTGCTGCAACGCTTCGTCATTTTCTTTGTATTTATACGTCTAAACGGTTCTTTAGATTTCCTACAATCATCAAAAACAACGATCCACAAAAGAGGGATGAATTACTGTCTACCGAACGCCGTAAGCTGTGGTTTAGCAACATAACTTGTGAGGATTTAACAGAAGAAAAAACACAATTCACCCGTGTGTGTGGCGTCCACTTTATATCTGGCAAGAGTTCATGCTAAAGCTATGTTTGCGTTTACGTTAGCGAGGATAACATCGCCGCTCTTCTCACTCACAAACCACGGCTTGAGCGGTGTATCTCGAGCTCTTTGAGAGTGATTTACACGGGCATGGATGAGCACCCTGTCATCTTTCAGTGGTTTGGTAAGAAGACTACCAACCCAGCCAGAAACAAAGAAATTATAAGCATCTAAGCTCTTGTATGCCTTCATTTGTGCGTTGGTTGCCCACGACGTTTGTAGCACAAGATAGTTCACAATATCAGGATATTCAATGGGCGGTAATGAATCTAAATCCTCAATATAATCCGACGGCGTTAGCGTGTACGGGTCAAGGCCGCAAATTTGGACTTTTTCTCTGAATCTTGCCTTTGCAGAGGACTCCAGAGAGTCAAAATACTTTGAAGAAGTCGGATTTGTATTGTTGTAGTTGTTCGCTTTAGACGGCATTTTTTATTTGTATATCATCCAACATGGCGTCGCACGCATACGTCACACAGTTTTGTCACGTGATTGCACACAAAGAATACTGTATGTTTTATGAATCAGGTTTATGGAAGTAGCATAAGTTTTTCTCCACAACACCAGGCTGGCATACACGCAGGTGCATGAGTAACATTGTCAAAACAATCAATTAATACATACAGAGATGATAAATGAAGTATAAGAAATCATTTAAAAAAATTGTTTAGTTTTATTTCGTGGAGTAATTTATCTGGCATTAAATTGTTTCCTCTTCCTCTATTGTTTCCCCAATACACCCTCATACCGGATCATTTATTCAGGTGATAACCATAACGATGCTAATAATGAATTACACATTAGTCAAATAAAATAAAAACAGTACCTCATTCATATTTGTGAAGAGTTGAATCAGTTCTGTTCTGCTGTTGGCGAGTTTTCCAAAGAAATGGTGTTTCATTAGTTCTGCTGTTTATATAGACTGCTGATGGCCAACCCCAAAACGTCGCTTCCAGGCATCCTTTCGTTTTCCACCAAAATCAAATGACATTTTGGACGAAACGAAACATAAGAAGGCTGCAACATCCGCGCTTATCACAGATAGTTTCTTACCTCCAATATGAAACGAAACATAAGAAGGCTGCAACATCTGCGCTTATCACAGATAGTTTCTTACCTCCAATATGAAACGAAACATAAGAAGGCTGCAACATCTGCGCTTATCACAGATAGTTTCTTACCTCCAATATGAAACGAAACATAAGAAGGCTGCAACATCCGCGCTTATCACAGATAGTTTCTTACCTCCAATATGAAACGAAACATAAGAAGGCTGCAACATCCGCGCTTATCACAGATAGTTTCTTACCTCCACTATGAAACGAAACATAAGAAGGCTGCAACATCTGCGCTTATCACAGATAGTTTCTTAACTCCAATATGAAACGAAACTTAAGAAGGCTGCAACATCCGCGCTTATCACAGATAGTTTCTTAACTCCACTATGAAACGAAGTCACCACATCGGCCGACGTATCTGCATTTTATACATCATAAGTCAAACCACGAAAATACACTATAAGCCATCAGTTTGTTTTATGTTGTTATGTGCTCACACAGGTTTCATGTTTGATAACTTAAACAATCCTTTGTCAGGGATGATTCATATTCAACTTAGTTGGGATGTCGTGTTTTCCTCCCGACTTTTTTGCCTGTGAGCTACTGACTCTCCGACATTATTATCACACGAGCTATAAAACAGTTATTCCGCCACTCGCTTGGTCACTAACAGGTGGACCGTGGTCCAAGTCCGGACCCAGACGCCGACCTGTACGGACCCGGACCTATAATCAATAATGTAAGGGATTTCAATTTTGACACGGCACTTCTATTTTAACCGGCTCAGCTTTTCTCGTTTTTACGGCACCGGTTTAGCGGTTCAGGAAACTCACAGACCAATTACATGTGCTTTTTTTTGTTTTTACAGTATCCCCTGCAGCCCCCACTGCCACAGCCTGTGTATGGTGTGAATACATCCTAAGTCCCGCACTCGGTGAAACACTGCAGCAGAGGATATTAATGATCGTGTGAAATATTTGCAGCAGCGCTCATAATTCTGCCTGTGCAGAATGAATGTAGGGGAAACACTAGTCTTTTACACTGTTTACTAGCAGCTCTGATACCCTCTGACTCCGTATAGTTTAACATGAGCCATCTAAAAGAGTAATAACACTTGAAATGTACTGCAGTCATTTAGTTGTTTTCTTATCATTCTTCTTTTTGTTTTCAAGGGCGTTTTGGTGTATGGATTAAAAACAAATGCACTTCAACTGAAAACATTTTGGACTTAAACATGCAAAAGTTCTAGTTTTGTGTTCTTCGGTCATTACCATTTTGTTTTCAAAAGTGGAGATAACTCCCACTGAGCCTGTTGAAATGTCTGCAGGTTATTTTAAACATGCAACATAAATTATGTGTTTTAACTTAACCTTGAATTCTTTAGTTAATTATTATTTGTAAAGGTTAAACCAGGACCAGATTAAATGGCCAACAAAATCAACACATTAACAAATATCTCTTTCCGTTAATTACGCTCAATTCGTCCAAAAAGTGTGAATTTTACGTAAATTATGTTTATTGGCTCGTATCATTAACTTCCTTAAATCACTGTGAAGTTTCCAGGAACTTGACAACTTTTAGATGGATTACTTTTTTCCTTCACCACACAATGCGAACATTTGTGATATGAGTATCAATACATTTCAACACATCTTAACCACTATTTATGTAAGACAGTAATCAATACAACTTGAGGTTTTCACTTTTATTATGGTTTATACATCACAAAAACAATGTGGCGGTGGAGTGTGGTAATGGCGCCTCTTGCTGGGGAGAGTCGGGAGTGGCTCAGCTAGGGCTCAGAAAGCTGGACAGAATCAGGTCATCAGCAACACTATACAAGCACACACAGCCACAAGAGTCTTCCACAAGTGGCTAGTTGTGGAAGACTCCTGTCAACATACAGGTAAAACTGACAGACGGGAGGAGCCCGAGTGTTTTCACGGTGGTGTGGTCGTGAGCCTCTCTCATGGCCCCTCCAGGACTCAGTCTACTGCAAGAGAACAGAACCAGGTAGCCATCATGCTTATATAGTGTCTGATCCCCAGCTGAACCACTACTGACTCTCCGAGCAGGCAACACCATGAGCACAGTACCACAGGAAATAGTAAAAAAAAAAAATGAAGTGAATTAGAAATTGCCTTTCAGGATGCTGTTTCTGTGTGTGGCAAATCCTCCAGTATAACGGTCATACAGCGGGGAATAGTGGCTGGCCTGGCTGTTCTTCAAGGCAGTCCAGTTTGCATATTGCTCCTCTGCTTTGAGCCTGCACTTTTCCCTCTTCTGTGTATGGTGCTGGTACTTATCAACCCAGTGTCCAACTTTCAGTCTGTCCTGCATCCACTGCAGGGTCTTATTGACTATTTTTCTTTTTTTCTTAAAGACAAAAGAAGATAAAAGTTTACTTACAATTTACTTACAAATAAATACAAACTAATTAGTTAAATACAAGGTCAGTGCAGAAGAATGGAAGGATTATGATACACACCTTCACATTTGGGGCTTGATTTTGCAGCAAAGAGGAGATAGATGGAGCTGTTGTCTTTGGCAGGCACACTGTTCATTTTTTTCTCTTCAACCCAGATGTTGTGCAGAGTTTTTTTAAATGTCAGCTGACTTCAGGTCAGAGGGCAGGCTCTCTGGCTGACCTACACAGACTCAGACCTTTAATCAATACATTATTAAGGGATTTTCAATTTTGACAGGGCACTTCTATTTTAACCGGCGCAGCTTTTCTTGTTTTTACGGCACTGTTTAGCGGTTCAGAAAACTCACAAACCAATTGCATGCGAGTTAAGCCATACATTAAAAGTGACAATGTGAAACGGCGCTATGAGACAAAGCACAACGTTTTTGACCAAACATACCCACTCCAGTCTAAACTTAGGTCACAGAAAATAAGCAGCCTCAGAGCCCAATATGATCAGTCCAGCAGGATCCTGACCCATACATTCACTGCCCAGCAACCTGCTAATGAATGTTCCCTCAGAGTTTCTTGGACAACACAAAAAAACATTTACTGATGGAGGGGCTGTCAAGGAGTGCAGGAGCTGAAACCTTACTTGAGGGAAAACAAAAAGAAGAGCATTGTGACAAAATATAGCGAATACCTATGTCAGTATCATCAGCCACAAAGAAAAGTGAAATATTCACCCAGGATGTGCTCGCCCAGCTGGATGAAGCCCTTCATAAGGCACCGTGTGTAGGCTTAGCTGTAGAGGAGTCCACGGATGTTTCTGACAATGCTCAGCTGTTAGTTTATGTAAGGTTCTTCAACAAAGACAAGAAAGTGTTCTGTGAAGACCTGTTAGGTTGAGACTGTTAAGTCATGATGTAAAACAGTTAACAGAGAAAAAGGGAAACTCAAGCTGCTGCTGCACTTTATTTTATTTTTCTAAAATTAAGCATTTTATTTTAAAACGGACAATTTTTCAAAAGCTATTTTATTCATTTTCTCAATTTTATTTTTAAATTCAGCCCGAGAATAACATTATACATATCTACAGTAATATATATATCTGTATAGTTCAATGTTAAGTGACAATAAATATTGTCGAAATGTTTTTGAATTGTACTTTCTTTATTAGATTTGACAGTCAGTTGTTGATTACATGCAGATGTTGATCCAGCTACTAGGCTACTAATATATATCACACTAATTCACAACGCAAGTTAAACATTATGATGTTCCAGACCTTTGCTTGAGGAAATGTTCTCTAACTGGACCTCTTTGAATTTTAGTTGAATACCCCTGGTTTACAGGTTACGGTACGATTTGACACCCATGACGGGAGGTGTTTGGTTAGCTTCTTTGTGGTTCTACATCAAGGCACCAGTTTTAAGCTGTAGTAAAGATAGCAAAAGTGAGGCTTAACTAAAGTGCTTTAAGTTTTGATTATCTATGTAACCAAATACTAAACAGAATATGAGATGGTGTTTGAGATATGTTGTTAATTCGGGGTAAAGTTGTGAGAAGGCAAGAGAGCGATAGATGGAGATAGCTAACAGGATGTAATGCTATTCGCTATTGTTGAAGTATGAGTACAGGTATGTTGATTTAAGAGCAATCTCTTTCTCTCCAGGGTCTCTAGATGTTGCCAAGCATTGCAAGTGGCAGGGCTGCTGACGTATAGGAATAATATTTCATGATATTAAAAACCGAAAAGCCAGATCAAATAATTAATTGAATGAGTTGAATAATCAATATTTTTAAACTTTTATAATTTATGGAATTATGCAATTAAAAAAAACACAAGCAATGGATTATGTTCTTTCAGAGAGTGGTAATAGAGTAATATAAGTACATTCACTACTTATAGTGATATAGTGTCTACCCTTGGACACAAAAAATGGGAAACAAGGAAAGCCATTTTATCCTTTAATTCATTTCTTTTTTTTCATTTCAAAAGGTAAGAAAATGAACAAAAACATTAGAATTGTGACAGAATTCCACAAAATGATTTGATACTTGCGTTTTCATAACAAAGTGGTACAGTGATTATATTGATCGTCAGAGTAGTAATAAATGACAACAAACCATAACATTACATTTAATTTTCTCTGTATTTCTGTATGTTCCAGTGTTAGCCAGCCGGATAACTCAGTGAAAATCAGTGAGGAACAAAAGAAATACAGATATTGTATTGATCCTCAGTGAGTCGTTATACATGTTTACAAGATTGCAAAAAAAATCTTGATGTTTTCATCTTCATAACAAAGTCTTACAGATATTATATTGGAATTGAGTGAGTAGTAGTAAATGTTTACAAGAGTGCTTAAACAAAAAAAAATTGCATTTTCATATTGAAGTAATAAAAAGATTATATTGACCCTTAGTGAGAAATTGTAAATGTTAACAAGATCGCAAAAAGAATCTTGATGTTTTCATTTTCATAACAAAGTCATACAATTATTATATTGGTACTCAGTGAGAAGTTAAACATGTTTACAAGTATTAAAAAGTGAGTAGTTACAAATGATAACATTACAACATATTTTCATTTCAATAAGGAAAGCATAAAGTTATTATATTGGTCCTCAGTGAGTTGTCATAAATGTCTACAACATGGTCATGGTAATGAGTCCCAAATAAATCTGTTTAACTTCAGAATTCTCACAACATATAATACAATAAGTCATATCATGCTTAGGTCTGTCCTTTTAAACAAATGATGCCATTATTTGTTTCAATATCAAATATGGCTAACAGCATTTCGAACAACAATTTTAAATTGACTCTGCCAACATGTCAGTTTGTCTTGAATCCCTAATTTACAAAAGCCTCTACTTTACTGAGAAGCTCAGCTGCCTTGTCCAGTGCTAACAATTCATTCTCTGATTTGAACTGTTCATTTGGAATATGGGGAAATGGATGGCAGTTTGGATACTGAGTTTTTTTGTCGTCCACTCCAAGCTTCTTCAGATTCTCCACAATTTGAGGCAGAACTCTGAGTTGGAGGTTGTAGAGGGAAACTCGTGCTGCAAGGGCTTGAAATGGAGCAGCTGGTGGGATGCTGACCATCTTTTTTATACTTTGCAGCTGTGAGAGACTTTTCCACTGCTTGATGGACTTTGAACAGACACCACTCTGTGCTTGCGCCACCAACATCTTTGTAAGCTGCAGTGAGATCACAGCGAGCTTGCCTACACCAGCGCTGGGCCTCCTCTTTGTCTGGCCTTGGGACATTTTCATTATGGGTCCAAAAATTGTATGAATGGTTGCCTCTAGAGAATCTGTCTCGGCCATTTCTGTGATGCCTGGCCTCCTGATTCCAGCTCTGATAGAAGTTTCTGAAATTTGAATTTCCGCTTGAATAAGACGAGCCTGTATTTTTGCCTTTCCCTTTGCTGAGCTCATCAATTCTATTCTTCAAGTATTTGAATGCCTCGGTGGCGAGAAGTTGGCAGTCGGGGTTTTTGTCAGGATGCCATCTAAGGTACAGTCGTTTGATGGCTTTATGCTTCTCCTCCTCAGGAAGAGTCCAGATCTCTGTCAGACATTTGTCAATTTCCATTTTTGCTTCCTCAATAGAGGCTGGTGAGGATCTCGTGGATGAGGAACTTGTAGTTGATGGTTTGGTAGAATGTGGCAAAGCTCCTGCTAGTGGCACCAGCTCCATGCAAGAAGATTCAGAAGATGTGCATGTCCTCCCTTTAGGTTCTGGCTTCTTTTGTCTTTTAAACTGATACAGGTCAATACAACTGACTTCAATTGGCTCATCTTCTCCAATTTCTATTTTGTATCTCTGTGAATATGGTCCTGAGTGCCCAGGCAGTTCTTCAACAATGACTGCATAGATATACTTGTCGTTAGTGCTGTAGCCAACATATTCTCCCTCTTCAAAGTTATTGAGGACGTTCATGTCTAAGGAATCATGCCATTCCTCTGGAATTTCTGTTCCCGGGGCTGGTGGATTGAGGAGGAAGCTCTTAGTTTCACCACAGTCATGGATCCCATTTTCAGCCAGAGTTTTCAGAACATCTTGCAGACTGTTACACATGAGAAGGTGTGCAAGGACTAGTAAGTGATTTGATTGCAATATGTTACCTAAAATAGCATTAATCTCCTTTGTCAAAGTCACATTGATGCCACTTATCACCATGGGAACTAAGTTATTGTTGTGTTTCAAGTAAAAGATACAACCTTGTTGTTCTCGTTTTACAAAAACATTGGTTTCAGAGGCAGTTCGGTTTAGTGGCTGTTTATTCACCCAAAGCTCAGTTTTCAGACTTTTGCAGCAGACAATCTGAATACTGCCAAAAGTCTTCTTGCACAAGTCAGTAGCATCTTCTTGTGTTATTTGTCCCTCAGACTTGTCTCTGATAAGACAGATTAGTCCATGTGTAAATGCTCCAGAGGACAGATGTTTGTCAAACCATCCACTAAACTCACAGTCAGTCTCGAGCTCACAAAGCTGCATGTGTGATTCCACTACTTTCTCCTCAGTGAATTCAGTCAGCATTTTAGGCCTCAAATTCTGAGGCAGCAATTGCAGCAACCGATGATGAGCATATTTGTCCTTATCTAAATGACATTCACTGAGTTTCTCCAGCAACAGGAACTTATTCTCCAGCGCTTCTTCTAACCTTTTGGTCTCAAACGCTGTATCATTGTAGTAGAGTGTGAATGATGGGTATAATTTACCATCTACAGCAGGAAGATACAAAGTCTCTACATCCTCAATAAGGGAGCGTTTTCCTTCAGTTTTGATTAACTTAAAAAACTGCTCAACAGCTCGTTTCACCGTTTTCTGTTGGTTTGGGTTTAGTTTGCGTTTATCACAGGAATCTGCATGAACGGCCTCCAGAACATTACAATACTGCACTGCAGTAGGTTTTTCCTGAACACCGATTTTCTTGAAGAACTTTTCGAACGTGAAGTCATGTCGAGAAATTTGGTAGAAATACGGTCTGAATTCATGGTCATTGGGGAGTGAGAACGACGTAACATCAGGCCTTACAAGGTCTTTGTCTTTTTCAACCAACACAACAGGAAGACCAGCCAAGAGCGGGCCTTCAAACCCATTTGCTTGCAGGTAGGCATATGCACTTCGAAACACAATAGCGCGGGTTTTGATCGACCGCTCAGTTTTACAGGGTGACTGACAGATGTTGCTCATGTTACTGGTTACACAGTGTGAAGGTGGTTGTTCATGCACTCCTACATTATTCATCATTTCCAGGAGCTCCTGTGACTTATAAACAGGTAGATGTATGATTGGCATTGAGGACCAAATCAGTTCTTGATGCTTAGGATCACCATCCATCAAAGATCCCCTGATTGTAACAGCATTTCTCTCAGCAGCAAATGGTTGGTGATATTTGCACAGTTCATCTTGAATTGTCACAGGAAAAATGAACTTGATGTCAGCAATGCTCTTCAGAAGGCTTTCCTCTTTGTTGTCACTCACTATATTCAAAGCTGCTTCGAATACTAATGATGATTTCCATTTCAACTCTTTCAGTTGACCGTTTCTTTTTGCGTCGGATTCTAACTGGTGTGCAAAATCTATTATCTCTTGTTTTGACACAACATGTTTCATTCCAAGTTCTATCAGTAACGTTTTTGGTTCTTCTGATTGTAGTTCTTCTTCACACAACTCAGTCCAAAATCTCTCAGGCACAAATCTCTCTTGGGGCAACATTTCCTTGTATAGCTCCACACTCTCATCAGAGTAGTATGATGCCATCTCCAATCTGCCTTGAGAACTGCGAATCAATTTCACTGTCTTCATTGAGGAGATGATTTTTTCCTTATACTTAAGATAAATGAAAAATGGTGACAGTAAGAGTTTGAGGCAGTCAATCATCTGCATTTCTGTGAGTGTGTGAACAATGGGCAGAATGAACCTCATGAAATAGTCCAAATCAGTCAGGGTTTTGATGTTCAATGTTTCTGGCAGACTTAAGTTCTCTAGACTGTTTTGAAGAAAAATGATGTTGCTGTCAGGCAGGAGGAACAAATCTGGAAAGGTCTTTGAATAAGTGCTGATGAGGAGAAATACCTCTTTAGGTCCATCAATTCTCACTCGTTCACCATGTATTGTCTCAAATAATGGCAAGGATTTGAGCTTACTTTGATAAACTTGTTTGTCTTTGGACTCGGATACTCCAGACTGCAGGAAACACTGAAGCGCTTTCATCTCAGCAATTGAAAGCTGGGAAAACTCTGAATGTTTAACGTTGTAGACCTGGTCCAACACAGAGCTTTTATCATTCACTTCCAGAAGTTCAGGGTATAGAAGTAAACCTTCCTGTCGGCCTAAAAGTACGTCAGAGAAGAATTTATTGTCAAGCTTCAGAAAACCAAGTTTAAAAAGGATGCCTGATATTTCCCTTTCTGAGGCAAACTGAATCACACTCGGCATGTCTTTCATTGTTTGCAGGAAGTGCTTGTTGTTCAACCTTGGACACACAACAGGTAAAATGCAGCAGTCGTTGAAGAGCTGCCTCACATCACTTAATGTCAGACTTTGATCATCATCCCTAGATGTTGCACGATTAATTTGACTTACTAAGAATTTCCAAAGTAATGTCAACCACCTCAACATTGTCTCGTTTGGGACATGAAGACCACTTTGTGGATCAACTTCACATTTCTGAAGAAGCTGCTGAATTAACGGTTTCAGATATTCTGCTGCACAGGGAACTGTCAAACATTTGACAAGGTTTAAAGTTTGTAGAACATGACTGTTGTCTTTGTTGGTCTGAAAGTCTGCAAACTGTTCCTTGTAGCCATGGAACAGGGAGTCATAGTTTGATATCAGCTTGGGAGATTTGGAGTTAAACACTCTCAAAACTTTATCGCTTGTGAGCAGAAGTGGAAGTCCATTGAGTGAAATGGAATTGTCCATGGGGATCTTTTTCAAGTCTTTTAAGCAGAAACTCAAGAGCTCAGAACATCTTGTTCCATCTCTGATCAGAGTAGCAGTTATGGGCAGGGGTAAATCCTTGTCTGTTTGGGTTGGGTCATTGAGGGTTGTTTCTTTCAGGAAAGTCTGCACAGTTGAAGGATTCACATCTTTCACTTCAATGCCTGCGGATCTGAAACTTTTCCAAACGTTTTGCATGAAACAAGGAACCAATTTCATTCCAAGATCTTCCAAAATTAGATTTGTCTTTATATCGTCCATTGCTGAGTGTGTCAGATAAGGTGTCTTAGTTGTTTCAGCTTCTCTGACATTACACCAGTCAAATGAGTGCTGCTTTGATTCTCGGCCTGCGATTATGCGTGTTGAACTCCTAAACACTGGAATCACATTAAGGCCCCTTTCGTTGATTGATCTATATACTTCATGTATCATTTTATGCCAGTCCTTGCCAACATCTGTGGACACAGTTGGCCAAAAACACAAGTAGAATGACTTAATACTTTCCCAAGTGGCTTTTTTGTTTGCATTGATAAGGCTGAAGTACTGAAGGAGATCGGCATAAAGTGGAGCAATGACATTCTGTTTCAGAGATTCATTCCAGTTAGATTTTAGACTTTGCCCATCTGCTTTCCAAAGGAATCTCCTGGCAGAATCTACCTCAAAGTTTGCATTGACATGCACTGGCAGTCCAGTTTTTCCTGGCAAAGGAAGTGAACAAAATGCTTCTCCTTTAAAATCCATAGGGCTGGATGGTGCTCGAACTAAACACTTGGAGTTCACACGAGCCGCTATTGCTGCTTGGGGAAGTTTTTCTGATGGTGTTAGCTCACCATCACCACTGTTTTTGAATGTGCCAAACTGTTCTGCAATGATCCATTCAGTTTGTCTTTTATCAGAAGTTTTAATTAGGGTTTCATAAATGACCTTGTCTGGTGTATTTGGTTTGTCAGATTGCAGTGCATTTTGTTGAAGTTTTACAAAAGCATCTTTTCTTTCTCTGCATTTCTGTGGTAGACTTTTTTCAACCATGAAGATGGTTTTAAGTTTCCCTGATTGTTCATTGATTTCCTGGACTTCTATTTTGCAGATGTTTTTCAGAAACAGAATTAGTCCTTCAGGATCTTCAGAGAGTGCAGAACATAGTTCTTCCATGTCATGGTCAGTGACTCCCTGCTGTGATATTTTAGAGCTGTTTGCCATGGTACCCATCCTTAAAGGTAATCTGAACATGGTGCCTTCTTTAAGAGAAAATTTCTCTGGAAGAAAGGAATTGTAGACATCCATGTACATGTTCTTGAAAGTGTCAGCTAGTTTATAGCCAGTGCCAGTTGGTGGCTTGTCTAAATGACTTTCAATGTATTTTTGATTGGGATCAGAAATGCAGAGCAGTTCATCTCCAGTGAGGAATGAGGGGCAGTCAGTCAGATGGTAAACAGAATTGAATCCTACTCCGTATTTTCCTATCTTCCCTGGGGAGTTGTGCTTTCCTCCTTCTCCCAGCTGTTGAATGCCGGCCAGGTCAGCATCAGAAAACACTTTGTTGTTGAACACACACAGTGCGGGTCCCTGCAGTTGGTTCCATTTCTTCCCAAATGTTTTTTCTTTGCCATGCTGTCGTTTGTCCCAAACAAAGTGAATTTCTGTGGCCTCCGCATCATCAGCATTTTGGATAAGCTCTTTAAGGATATCCTTCTTTGATGGATAAGCTGAAATGATGTTTTTAATTCGAACAGTTAGTTGTTCCTGCTGTTCAAACTGAAAAGCAAATGGTGAAATGTTCTCAACTATGTGGTTTTTCAGGGTATGATGCCTGGTAGTTTTGATTCCAAAGTGGCGAGCCATAACACGTGGGATATTCTCGTGACACAATGTGACACCTGGAGCGACTGACATCCATGGGCTGTCATTGTAAAACATCTCACTTGCAGGTTGTAAAACACCATGTTCATTGGGTATCAGGCAGTCAATGGTTGTTTTATCTTTGGCCTCATATATCCCTGTTTTTAGAATTGTGAGGCAAATTGATAGGTCATTCTTTGGCAGGATCTTGCTACCATGTTGAGAGTGTAATTCCTGGAGCACAGTTAGAAACTGACTGGTTGTAAAAGATTTTGCAACACCTACACTTTCCCAGAGTCTCCTGAAACCACCAAAGGCAGTTGGAAGTACATAGAGATAAGGTTTTGCTTCAAATTGCTCATTTTCCGCAACAAGGTTCACATTTATAAATGTACCGCCAACAAGAATGAATGGGAATGAATTTGCCTTCTGTGAAATGAAAGTTGAATCCCCAGAATCACTGAGCAACTGATTCAGAAATTTATAGCATTCATATGCTATCTTGTGAAGCATGGATGGGTCAATGTATTGAGATTGCTCACATGCTTCTTGCAGTTGCTGAAGCACTTTCTCAGACCCTGGACTGTCCTGAACTCCCAAAATGTGCAGGACTGGATCAGTGTTGTGTATTTTCAGATTAGTATGATCCAGCACGTGATGTGTCATGTTAACAAGTGGGGAGCATTTGTCACTAAAAATATCAATGGGCCTTCTAAGTGTGACATCTCTTTCCATTGTTGTGTCACCAGGGGAAAATGCTGGGAGAAATGTTGTCATCCTCAGTGTTTCCCATTGGAGAGAGTCTTTGTCATTCATGTGATTCTTCATAAGTTCAAGAAGACAATTCAAATGCCCACATGCTTTCTTTTTGTCCGTTTTCCAGGTCTTGGGGATTGTTCCTGCTTTCTCTGTGATGTCTTTCAATGGGAGATGATCATTTTCCATTCCAAGTTCCAACAAGCGTGTAATCCTTTTGGGGGAGCAAAAGTCATTTTTGGTACCACCAAGCAAGCGTCCTTCGTCTGGTTCAAAAAGACAGGCCACTTTCCCTGATGGATTCACAAGTTTGCTGATATGCTGGAGCTCTCCACCTTTTGTGGGAATGCATGGATAGCAGACCAGTAGTTTGTCAATTTCTTTGATATTAAGGTCAATAGCATGCAGCACAAGAGTATCTCTACTCTTAGGGTCCATGGTATCAAGGTTGTTAAACACAGCTTTTTGGTAAAACTTTTCCCAGTTCCATGTTCTGTTTTGTATAGCCTCCTCTAGGCCAGACTGTTTGAAGCTATTTCTCAACCACAGTGGAAGAGGAACAACATGGTTGGGTGCTTTTGCATGTTTCTTGCAAACCTGCACTGCAAGTGCACTGATGTCGTTATCCTTTTGGATGCTCTCGTGTAGAAATATGGCACTGTTCATTGAGCACCAATGTTCTCCATCACTAAAGAGCTCAGGGCCAATGGAGTGCTGAGCAATGGCGGTGTACAATGCATCAACCAAAGGCTTGAAAGTTTCACTTACTTTCTCTCTATCGGGCCAAAAGGTGTGATAGCAGTACGTTTCTAGTTGCTTGTTTTCAGACATTTTCTTTAGTGCCAAAAGTGCAGTAACATATGCCGTCACTACAGGATCCTGAAGTAGGGCTTTGTTCCAGTCATGTTTCTCTCCACTCTCCCACAGACCTTTTCGGTTGCTCGTCACAGCAAATGTTCCATTTACATTGACTGGAAGACCTGTGTTAATGGAAAGGGGAAGGAAGCAAAATGCCTGTCCAACAAGATCTGTTTGTAATGAAGCCAGTTTCCCAGTTCCTGGATAATTTTGCAAAAGCACAGCAATCCCCCCGATGGGCAAAGAGAACTTGGCTTGCTTGTTTTCTTGAAGGGCCATTTGCAAAGACTGATGTGTCCCAAAGCAGTTGCACAGGAGCCAGGACTGGACTTCAGTTACACCAGATTGCTTACTGGTTATTTGGACAATGTTGACTGTGCAGCAGTCAATGACCTCTTTGCATTTCCCATCAAGTTTCATCAATGCTTTCTTGGCTTGATGTTGCATAGACACGATGGTTTCATCAGGAATACTCATTGTACTCAGAGTGGTTTTGGAGACATTGAAGACGGTTTCTATTTCGTTATCTCTTGGTGGAGTTGATCCATTGTTTGAGATACTTTGTAAAGATAATGTATTTATGTTCTTCAAAAACAGCAGGTGTGTTTGTGAATTGGTAGTGAAGTGCTGTTGAAAAGTGATAATATCGTGTTTGTGATACACCTTTTCACATATTTCTGACTTGAGAGCTTCTTCTTCAGTTCGAAAAGGTAGTTTGATCAGAGTACCTGGATAGGGTTCAGGGAGACTTTGGCTGCTGAAATTGCAATCAAAAATGCGTTCATATGGTCCAAATTGACCAGGAAACCAATGGAAAAGTCGTTTCTGAGAGAGATCCAGCTTGATTCCAGGATTTGTTTTATGTTTGATGTGCTTCTTGAGGTGAGTTACATTTGGATCAAGTATGAGAAGACTGTTGCCACTGAGGATAGAAGGAACATCTGTTACATGATACACAGTATTGAATCCAAGTCCAAACTTTCCAATTTTTTCCACCATGTTTTCCTTGGAGGCAGAGCCAACTCTGACAATATTTTTCCAATCCTCAGCTTTGAATTTCTCATTATTATATGCCCAAAGGCAAGGTCCCTGACAAAGGGTCATGTCAGGGTCAATGAGACTTTCAGGGGCATCTTTGTGCACTCTGAAATCCACCAAGAATTTGCAGGCTTCTGCGCCAGCATCCTCTGCATTTTGAATGAGCTCTTTGAAGAGGTCACTTTCCTCATCATACTCCTTAAGGATGTTTTTAATCCTCGTTGTTATCGGTTCAGATTGTCCATACTGTTCTATTCCCACTAACTCTGGATCAAGGATGTAAGTACTGAGAAATCGGATGTTAAACCATTCAGCAGCTGCTTTTGGGATTTCCTCATGTATAACATGAATTTCCTCCTGGCTGTACTCTTCCAACCCATTTCTGCTCACATCACAGAAGACTGCTGTTGACAGTGGTTTAAGGGTATGTTGTTCACCTCTTATGATGACTGGCACTGGGATGTCATCGTGAACCGTCTTCTTCTCTTTCCACAGCCAGTTAAGAATTTCTATTGACACTTTTACCTCAGAGGAACTTGCAAATGGCTGTTGCCTTCCTTCAATGGTTTGCTGGATAGAATGAAGAATGCCAATAATCTCTTCATCTGAAAGCAACATTCTCAGACCAAACTCCAGGAGTAACTTCTTGTAAGGCAGAAATTCATTTGGCACCTTCCCAATGTAAGAGCTCAGGTCAAGATTACGTGGGTAGTCTAGAACCAGATCTTGTGGTGATACAAACTGGTTGTGGCTCCACAGCCAGTGTGTGTCCTTGTTCATCTTTGTTGAAAATTCAGAGGTGTGGTCTTGCATGTGTTTGTAAATGCTATGCAACTTCCTTTTGAAATCCACATTTGTGTCAGGATCAGTCATTTTCTGTGCTTTTGATTTCAAGATGAACAAATTGTCTATCACCTTTTCAGGTGGGGGTAGGCGTTTGAGATCAAGTTGGTTGCTAATGCTGTCACTGAACTTTCTCACCAGAGGCATTACATGCTCAACAATGTCCTCGTACACAGAATGTCTTATTTCATCAGGGCAGAAGAAACAGCTCGTCTGAGACTTGTCATTGCAGAGTTTTTTGTCATTACCAGGTTTAGCACATGGGATCCATTTTAGCATTTTGAGGCGATCGAGCTGCTCAGGAGAAAACTTTAACAGTAGATTATTAGTATCCAAGATCTTCAAGAGCACCTGAGCTCTATTGAGAGCCTCAGTTTGAGAGTCAACATGCACTTTGTCAATCAATACGGCAGCATGCAACAAGTGCTCGGGTGACACATCTACTTCTTTATTTAGCAATCCAAGATCTGTTAGGCTTTGAAACATCTGCAATGTGCCAGTGTATAGAGGTGGGGGGAAGAAATCTGACTCAAAAAGGACTTTAAAGCTTTGAATTCTTGGATCAAAAAATCCTGAGGGCTTTTTCAGCTTTCCATTCACTTCAATGAAGCTCAAGTCCTTACATCTACGTTTCAAGGTTGGATTTTGAGAGAAAAGGATATCACCATGCTGTAAAATCCAAGTCATGATTTTCTCAGTGTCCTCTTTTCCACAAGTCCCACCGTCAATACAGTCAATGAGGAGATGAGCTGCTTCAGCGGTGTCCAAGAGTTTAATTTTGAGCAGCTGTAACAGTCTGCGATCAGCCTCACTTGCACACTGCACAACTTTATTGGGCATAGGGAACTCTGTTGGTACTGTTAGACCAGAAATTAGAAGCACAGCCTGTTTTGATTGAGCGGCAACACAGGATCCTTTCATGGTTTGAAACAGAGGTAACTTTGAGAGTAAATCATTCTCAGTGACTGAGAGAGAATCAAGACGAGAGAGATAATCTTTTAGTTCTTCTCGTGCTCCGTGAGAGGCAGTCTGGAGTTCTCTGATTAGATCCTGAGAATCTAAATTTACCAATACTTTCATAACACTCCTTGGAGATGGGCACAGCACATACGAGTCTAGGTCTTCGTGCTTGAGCCACTCGTTTCCTCTCACCACTGTGCCACCAACTTTGTTCACCAACTGAGCGATTCTTTCTGGCAAGTTCATCTGCTTTCTTTTCTGAAATATGATGGTTGTGTTCTGCTCTAGTCTTGCTAGTGATACAGGCTGACTCACAGACAGGGGACTGACTGGTATCAATGGCATTCCAGTAAAATTACTTAACTCTTTGAAGTGAGTGTTAAGAAATTTCCAGAATTCTTGGAGCCAGTCTAAAGGTGGATGTTGACTGCTGCTGACGTCCCAGGTAACAGGCCCCTTCCTCGTCTGTTTCCAGTCCTGTGGCAAAAACCTCTTGGTATATTCAGCAACCTGGCCTGCGTCAATGTTGATGACCTTGAATAAATCTGAAAAATAGATTTTTGGAAAATAAATACATAAATGTTTATTTAGTGTGAAAAGATACCGATGTAAATTACTTTTAAAATCACTACTCTATAAAATGAATTTCCTACTTTTTCTGGCCAGTTCTTTCAGGTGGGTACGGCAGGCTGGACTGAGATCCTCTTTGATGAAGAGGTGTTTGCAGCATGGTAGCAAGACTCTGCACAAAGGATAAGTTTGTTTATTGTGCATGTGACAAAGACAGAGACATTTTCATATAATCTAAGTGTACATTGAGTGAACCCAAAATATATTATTTTACAATCGAAACAGAAATAAAATAGTAATTGTCAAAAGTGTGAACCAATCAGTACTAATGATCTTAAGATTGGATTTGGGGAGCAACTACCAAAATGTTCACTTAGTATGGATGTTTTAAATGACAGTAAATATTACAACTTGTGTTCATCTATTTAATATAAATTGTACAAGAGAATAAAGTTAAAAATAAAAAACATACTTTGGAAATTCCTTGCTGTCAATCAAAGCAGTGTCCTCCTCTCTGTTTGTGAAACATCTGAAAGAGCCGTCGTTGAGTGGAAGCAGCTGAAGACCCTCGAGTTCTCTGTATTTTCCATCACTCAAAACGTACTCCAGAAGGCAGAGTTTGTCATCTTTAGAGATGAAGTTCACGCCAATCCTGCGGAGGATGTCCCTTAGGAAAGTTGGAGTCACATGTTTTAGGGTGTTTAGGTGTGGATAGGCCTCATCTATAGCTCTTGCAACACTACCTGGTAAAGTGACAAGATTTTCTCCACAGGAAACCAAAGTCCTTTTAATGGCAGCCAATGTGTCACTGCTTGTTGGACCATTGCAGGGGAACACAGCTTCTGATGGAGTGATAAACTCTCTTTCATCTTTTGCAAGAGAAAGGACAGCCACATTCTGCCTGAATAAATGATGAAGAACATCTAGAGCAACGCCATACCATTTGTCTCTGTGCTTTACCTGGGCGATATCTGGCCACAGATCGTACACGGAAGAGACAGGCAGAATAGATTGTTGGGCAAGTTTGATCGCATCTTGAATGATCACGAGGTATGCCTGTGGTAGCACTTCCTTCATCAGCAATTCATTCCACACAGCATGTTCGTCATGTTTCTGGTCTTCCTCTTGCCATTTGATGTGTCTTCTGTTGTCTGTGAGGCCAAAGCACGCGTTGATATAAACTGGCAGTCCTGTCTTGTTGGATTCATTGTTTGGTAGGGGGAGAAAGCAGCTCAGTCTACTCTCACTACAGTCTCTCTTCTCACCACAAGGGAATGCTAAGTCAACTTGAGGGAAAAACTTTAACTTTTCTGAAAGTGAATCAAGAATTTCTACATTGCCTTCTTTCATGGTACATGTTGTCACAAGCCACTTTGTTTCTTTGAGGTCTTCTGATTTGAGGGTTATCAATTTGAACCTTGTTGAACCCTCAATCATTGACTTGTCTTCTGACTCCAGAACAACATCTGTGGGGATTGAGGATTTCACTTCAAGTCTGGTGTTAACAATGCCATGTATGTCGATATGTATCAAGGCCACAGAGGTCACATTTTTCAGGAACAGAAGGCTTAAGTCTGCATCCGCAATGAAGCTATCAAAAAGCTCAACTCCCTTGTCAGAGTCATATAGATTATCTGAAATATCTGATTTTTCTTTGCGAAAGGGGAATCTGAAAATTGTCCCGTCAAAGTGTTGATCCTCAATGATGACTTTTGACCATTCTTGTCCGCTTACAAGTGAAACTATATCTCGAAAGGGATGGAACTGATCGTGCATTTTCGTGAGAGCTTCTTGGTGATCTGCATCATCCAAAGACCACCGAAAACCTCCATTTCTTTGTCCGAATATTTTTTCTTGGGGGTCCATCATGCCAAGGTGCCCTGCGCTGAATATACTTGGCACATCTGTGAATAAAGTGAAACCGATTTTGTCTCATTAATATACTATGCAAGTTTTCTAAAGACTAAATCTAAGACTGAGACTATTAGGTATACGTGTGCATCTGAACATAGTTTCACCTGTTATGTGGTAAACAGAGTTGAAGCCGATTCCAAACCTCCCAACTTTGTTTGGGTCATTGCGCTTGTCACTCCTCCCTGCCTTCTGAATTCCTTCCCAGTCTTCCTTATCGAACGCTGCATTGTTGTAGGCGTAGAGAGCAGGACCTTTGCAAACCAAAAAATGCATTAATTCAGAAGAAAAGTTATTTTGACATTAGATCAAGGCATTTGTGCGTGTTCATTAACTCTCTCCGGGTTCTTTTTACAACTGCTTATTTTGGAGTCTGTTCCAGAATGTATTGAGTCAGGTAGAAATATTTAAGAGACTGAGGATGTAAACATATCAGTGTGATTACAACACACACACATACACACACACACACACACACACACACACACACACACACACACACACACACACACACACACACACACACACACACACACATACACACACATACACACACACAAATATAAATGATATAGCATATCAGACCCTGATGCCTTCTTATTTAGTGATCATGAGAACCAAGTTTGTATTGGGTCGCTAGAAAAGGCGAAAAGCCTGTTGTCAAGAAAAAAATAAGAATTGGTAAAAAACATTACACCCATGTCCTCTTTGGTAAACATTTGGTAGACTATTGGAGGAAACCCACAGGAAAAAAAGCATAAAATACAGACGATAGGATGAAAATAGTACGAGGGCTGACATTTGACTATAAGACCTTTTTGCTGGGAGGCTTAAAAAACAATGTCATCGAGTTACTTCCTATTTGCTCCATTTATCAATTTTCTGATATATATTTTTTATGAAAAAATGCATCACAACTGATGTTGATAATCACTCTAGAGCATGGCTGTTCTCTGAACGTCCCGCATACCTTGGTATTCTCCCAATTCATCAGTCCAAAGACTCTCAGTCCCATAGCTTCTCTCATCATGGATGAAAACCACTTCTGTGGCTTTACCATCGTCTGCATTTTGAATCAGCTCCTGTTGACAAATAAAAACAATAACCATTTACAGAGCTTGCCAAGTTCCAAATTGGGGCTTCACACGAGTATAGTTAACACCCCTGCACAGCCTTAGTCTACCTACACAGGTGTTTTCACTTTTGTTGCCCAATTACACCTCCTTTCACTGTGTGGGTGTGTACAAACTGCACTTGATTTACATCTCCCTCACCTATCTGATGGTCTTGTACCTGTTAGAGTGGGAAACATACCCTTTTATCATTCTTAATAGTGCATAGCGTTTGGTCATAGCATTTTACCCACCTTCAAAATTTGTCCACCATCTGGATATCGACGTAGAATATCTTGCAGGTAGTCGATGAAGGGCGGTGCTGTTGCCCCGAAGGACGTTCTAAACCAAGAAGGAGGATTTAAGAGTGAGAAACAATCATTCAAATTCAAGACGACACAGGGCGAGTCCTCCTGAAGCAATTAAGGTAGGAAGAGCTGGAATTAGACTCAAGTTCAACCAGCATATATATTAGAATTTTTATACCACAAGTGTTTACTTCAAATTAGATGATGATACATGTTGTTTCCTTGTTGCCAATAAAAAAGGATTACGAGGTATAATGTTGACAAGTGTATAGTATGTGACTTTGCCCTGTTATACAAAAGGAATTAAAAGAATTGTCCTTGTTTTACCTAATATACACTTAGAAAACATAACTGGTATTGTATAATACATTTTGAATCTTATAGCACTATGTGGTAATGTTGTAGTAAATATTCATTTTGCAAGTACTTTGTATCTAACATATATGATAATAATGTGTAATATTCATTGACATGTGATATTCAATATACTCAATCAGGTTTATGCATGGAGCAAATGTTTATATAGAAGAGCACAGAACGTTAGAATTTAGTGCTTTACAGGAGGCTGTAACCTCGGGTGAGTTCTTATTTTCATGTAAGAATAATCTCTATTGTATCTGACTTTGTTCTTCTCCAGTGAATTTCTTTTGAATCTGTTATAACTTTAAGACTAGAACCAGACCAGAACTTCAATATCTTATTAGATTTAAAGTGTTTGAGGGGGAGCTCCAGACTTCACTTCTGGCCCTGTGAAAGGACTCTTTCACCGACAGTAACTGGTTACAAATGGTCGAATTAATGTATGGAAATTACACAGGTGGGTGCTCCAAGACTAATACAAATGTCCTGTATCGGGTCTTGTAAGTTGTTATGAAATTGTCATGTATTGTTGTGTATAATCAGTCATGCAAATAAGCTCAAATTTCTACACCAACACCCAGCACTTGCCCTCACTTACCATGAAGAAATATATTTGCTATTTCTTATCCTTATTACTATACTAATATACTTGATGTAAATTACGCTTAAATTTATTGTTCATTGTTATGCATACAAAGTATTTGCATATGCAATAAGTGTCTTCAAAGTCTATTTATGAAACCTACTCTGCAGGATGAAGCTGTCAAGTAAATAGCCTGTTTCTCTCACTTCATTGTAAATCCTGATGATATGGTGAAAAGCAAGCGTGCATACATGTTTGTTAATACAGTGATTGAACAGCTTTTACACTGAGCGTCTCTAGGTCCACTGGTTAATGTGACATAGATCCATCTGTCTGATACAACAACAATGTTCTGTACAATACGATATATGGTTCTTAGGAAGGTCAACAAATTAAGAACCATTATTGACAGTTGAATATAACATGATGTTCATTTCCACATAAAGACTAAACACTAGCATGTATGCAAAACCTCCCCAAAAAAGCAATCTAGGCAGTTCTATGGCTGGGTTTTAAATTATTTCTAAAGGTTTCAGTGCACAGTAGGCCTCTTTTCACAGCAGTCATTGCAGGGTAAACACAAGTGTAATTAATAAAATAATTATGACCCTGTAACATCCAGGTGGGTTTACTCTGCAATGACATGGCAAAATGGCTGCTGTGAAAGGGCATATTCTGGTCAATATATCATGTTATTCCATTAGTGGTTCAGCTTGCACATAGAAGCAGATAGAGGTGCAACTCACAAAGGTTTTTTCTTTGTCTTCAAACTCATCCTTCCTGGCTTGGATGCTGTAAGAGAGTCAAGAGTACATTGCAGAACAAGCTTCTCTTTTTATCCACATGTGATGACCACACCTGCTGCCACACAGCTCAGTGAAATGTCAGTAACCCTCCTACACACAACTTAGTTTTCTATAGTTTAATTTCTCCTCCGTTGAGTTTTGTTGACCTTTGACCACATACACATTGCACACCTATCAGCCAACAGATACATGATGACACATGACTTTTGTTTTGTGGTTCATTTAGTATTGGCAATACATGAGTTTCTATTTGTGGTGCACAGATTTATGGTTTAGAGATTTTTTTAGAGTACATTAGTTGTATTGTTGGTTAATAACTGCAATTTTTATTTTCACACTCATATACGTTCCCCTTCTGCCTTCAGTTAGTTAGGTCAAGTTAGCATGGCCTGAGTTAGGTTCTCTTTAGTTGACCTCTTTAATGGGTCCAGAACTTCATTGTAAATTTGGTTGTTTCATTTAATTCATCTCTATAGAAATAAAGAGTGACCCATACTGTAGTGTATACAATATATACACATATATATATATATATATATATATATATATATATATATATATATATATAAACTGTATATACATATATATATATAAACTGTATATATATATATATATATATATATATATATGTATATATACACACACACATATATATATATATATGTATATATATAAACTGTATATATATATATATATATATATGTATATACACACACACACATATATATATATATATATATATATATATATATATATATATATATATATATACACACATATACAATATATATATATATATACAGTATATATAACTATTACGACATTCAACTCCCACCTCAAAACTCACTTGTTCAAGCTGGCCTACTCTCTGTAGTTTCCATCATTCTGTGTCCTTCCCCCCTTTTGTGTTGTTGTTTTCTTTACTTGTCTGCACTATATCTCTGGTTTTGTTTGTCTATTCTCCCTTCCAATGTTTTTATCTCTTGTATTTTGTAATGTGTCCTTGGGTGTCTATATATAGAATATATATAGAAAGGCGCCTCCAAATAAAATGCCTTATTGTTATTATTATTATTATTATTATTATTATTATTATTATATATACATATATATATATATATATATATATATATATATATATATATATATATATATACGTATATATACGTATATATATATATGTTTTATGAATCCGGTTCATGGAAGTAGCACACCTTTTTCTCCAGTAACATTGTCAAAACAATCAATCAATTAATACATACAGAGATGATGAATGTAGTATAAGAAATTATTTTAAAAACATTTTTAGTTTTATTTCGTGGAGTAATTTATCTGGCATTACATTGTTTCCTCTTCCTCTATCGTTTCCCCAATACACCCTCATACCGGATCATTTATTCAGGTGATAACCATAACGATGCTAATAATGAATTACACATTAGTCAAATAAAATAAAAACAGTACCTCATTCATATTTGTGAAGAGTTGAATCAGTTCTGTTCTGCTGTTGGCGAGTTTTCCAAAGAAATGGTGTTTCATTAGTTCTGCTGTTTATATAGACTGCTGATGGCCAACCCCAAAACGTCGTTTCCAGGCATCCTTTCGTTTTCCACCAAAATCAAATGACATTTTGGACGAAACGAAACATTAAGAAGGCTGCAACATCTGCGCTTATCACAGATAGTTTCTTACCTCCAATATGAAACGAAACATAAGAAGGTACGAGGAAGTCACCACATCCGTGAGGAAGTAGGCCGACGTATCTGCATGTTATACATCATAAGTCTAACCACGAAAATACACTATAAGCCATCAGTTTGTTTTATGTTGTTATGTGTTCACACCGGTTTCATGTTGGATAACTTAAACAATCCTTTGTCAGGGATGATTCATATTCAACTTAGTTGGGATGTCGTGTTTTCCTCCCGACTTTTTTGCCTGTGAGCTACTGACTCTCCGACATTATTATCACACGAGCTATAAAACAGTTATTCCGCCACTCGCTAGATGATGCTGCAGCCCCTGTCCTCAGTCATACCGGGCAGCTCCTAACAGGAAAACGTAGGGCATGAAATGCGATTCCCCGGTCGTTATGTGTTATTATGATGCTTAACTGCGCTAATGCGATAATTACTATCGACACATGCACACTTTCTGAGGAATAATGAACACGGTATGTAAAATCTTTGTTCATTTGCCATTTACTCGCATCGAATAACCTTATTGTTCAGGGCGTAGCAAGGCCTCAACTGTCTGCATCACTGTTGTCAAGGAAGCTAGTGTATTTCTGGTTGTCAGAGTTGCATGTAGATTATGAGCAACCTTTGTTTGGCCGGTTCATCAACCCTCAGGTTAACAATCAGGTCAGCTTTTGATACTATTGTAAACTGACTCACAGTACGGCGCCGTTAAAGACGAACTGCTAAAGAAAATATTATATAATCCGTGATTAACAGTTATTTTAATAGTAATACAGCTGATAGGACACTTGAATCTGTATAATACATGTATACCGTCAGCTACACCACTGTAAAACATAACAAACATAATGTGTTTATCACTTTTAGATGCCCCTATGATGTATCAAATAATGAAGACCCCGCCCCTCCCACTGTGGTAATGTAGATTGAACCATGTTGGATAAAATCAGGGTTAAAGACCAACAGACAAGGCACTGCTCGGACTGTGGATGCAGCCTACCACAGCCCGGCTGTGATACAACCAACACTTCAGCCCTTCGTGTGCACAAAGAAGCCAGTCCTTCCAAATGTGCATCCTGCCAGGCAGGCAGTAGCCTCCCTAATGGACAACGCCCACAGCGCCGCATGCGCCTGGACCCTCACAGCTGCAGCCTGTGCTCCAAAACCTTCATCTCCTCCTCCCACCTGACCCTTCACCTCGCCTCTCACAACAAGGAGAGGAAGTTCAGATGTAGCACCTGTGGCAAGTACTTCCATCAGTCCTCCCACCTGGTGGCACACAAGATAATCCACAGCGGGGACCGGCCATTTAAATGCCCGGAGTGTGGTAAGACCTTTGGCCGTGCCTCACATCTGAAGACCCACCGGCGACTCCACACAGGCGAGAAGCCCTTCAAGTGCACCTACTGTGACAAGTCGTTCACACAGAAGGCTGGGCTCCTGGCACATGTTCGTCTACACACAGGGGAGCGGCCATACAAGTGTGAGCAGTGTGGTGAGGGTTTTCGCTCGTTGTCCCTCCTGCTCTCTCATAAGGCTCAGGAGTCGTCTGGGCACGCCAAACCAGTGCCATTGCCAGCCCCCAACCAGCCCCAGAAGACACAGAGTAGCCCAGAGGATCTGAAGTGTGGCGTCTGCTGCCGCACCTTTGTCAGATCATCGTACATCAGGCTGCACATACGCCTCAACAAAGGACAGCGGCCTTATCACTGCAAAGTGTGCAACAAGACCTTTGTCAAGCTGGATACGTTTGTGAACCACTGTGATAAACACTTAAGGCAGAAAAGGGCTAAAAGTGCAGTAAAGGAGGTGAAAGACGAAGTTGTTAAACCTCCCATGTTTGTGCCACTCTCCAGGCCTCCTTCTCCTGACTCTTTACCCATTCAGCCTTTATCCCCAGAGGTCAACACTCGCTCCAGAGCAAAAGCAAAGAGTAAAACAGAGCCATGAACAAGAGGAGTACATTCAGAGACGAAAATGATCTTTAACTAAGAAATGTGCCATGACAGTTCTGCCACAGCTAAAAATAACAAATACAGGACAATGTCATGTTGATGTCATTCATTCTTTTTAATCCGAAACCAACACAACTAATGAAAATGTACATGATCACACATGATCAGAGAAAGGGACAAAGAGCACATTTGTAATTCTATAACTTTTAAAATACTATTATGTGATTTATATCAACATGAGTTTACATTTTTTTGTTATTTTATTTGGAATAAGTAACCTTATTTTATAACTGTAAGTGCCATGTTTTTAATGCCTATATAGCTCATAAGGCTAAATTAAAACTTGGAACTAACATTTCAGTGGTGTACATTGTTCACTCTAATCTTTAAATATAGAAAAGGGTATATCTCAAACCATTATAATTCATGGTTATTTTATTGTTTTCTTAAACCCATACAAGCCTTTTGGCATGTATAGGACTTAAACAAATTACAAACCATGTAAATGAAATGCCTATTGTAAAACAATATGCACATAAGATAAAAAATTAACAAAAAAGCGTTTCTGTTGTTGCAGCTTGAGACCACAAATATCTGTTCAAAACAATTTGCAGTTTTGGTTATCAAGCATCGTCTTCTTTTAAAGCCTCTTTTTCCACCTAGCCCAATGAGCATTCAAGTCAAAGTTACAGTAATGCTCCATAGTTCCTTCTTAGCATGGGACTACTTCTTTGTTAATCTACCCTTATACCATGTTTCATGGTGTGCTGTATCCCCTGGGCCTGTAGTTCAGGCTTAACAGTGTAGGACTACACGTCCGGTCAGATGAGGCTCCTTTGACCGTCACACCTTCATTCCAGGTCAGCAGCGGCTCATGGCTGATACATCACTGACCCTAAACTCAACAGAAGATGTATAAGACTGTTCCTGTGGATCTCCACCGCTACGGAGAATCTGTCACCTCCACATGGGGAAACTCTTTGTCCCAACCTATGAAGAGAGAAAAAACAAATGAACAACTGACACCATTTACTAGTGAAAGGTCAAGATAGAACCTTTGGGAGTCTAATGTACGAGTCACATCGCATGAGAGTCACAAATGTAACCACAATGCTGTTAAAGAGAATAAAACAATCTACCATCAATTTTTTGGGAAATAGTCAATGAATAAGGAGAAGTAAAAGTGAAGATTAAATATTTGCCTGGGTGGTGTCTGTTTCCTCTGTGCTGCTGTTAATGCTCCAGTGCAGGGTAACGGTCATGTGGCGTCTCCAGACGGAGTTCCTGCGCAGGAGAATGTTTCCACTGATGGAGTCTCCAGCAAAGACACTAACTGGCCGGTCCAGCATGAACAGTGTCTGCTTCCAGTGCGTTGGCCTGAAGAGAAAAGAGTCGACTTAGTATTGTCATGCATTGCCGTTTTGAACTTTTTTTTTACTTATTCAAGATTATTACAATATTATTTGCAGCCTGTAAAAGAGATATACTCAGATGTTGTTTGTGATCTCCAATGTATTCATATGTTTTCCACTCACAAATTTAGATTATTAGAATCTGCATGGGCTGTATAAATACTTATAATTAATAATATCGTTTTTTCTGTTTTACTCAGAGTTCGGTCCGGTGTTTAGCTCCACTGTTGCACCTCCAGTCTCCAGGCTCTCGAAATGAACAGTGAACCAGGCAGTGAATCCATGAAAAACACCAGACTTTTCCAAACAAAAATGAAACTGGCCCTTTATTTCCTGAGAAATGAAACACAGGGCTATATTAGTCACCATAACCAACGTGTGTGGGGTGGAGCCATTCCTAATAAATAGAAAAACCCAAAGCACCTCCAGGTCTTTGACTTGCAGAGTGTACATGTCCAGGCACAGAACATCACAGGGAGTGGTGAGGCAGTCATCGGGTTCAATGAGGTGACTGAACTTTGGCTTGGTGAAGAACTCCTGCTGTGCCAAGGGCCTGTAACACCATGGATTGATTCTGTGAGGGTATGCCATACTAATTGTAATTAACATTGTGCATTCTCTATTTTTATAGAAACAGTTGTAAACGGTAACAGTATAGATTACAAACCTCTTCGTGAATTATGTCGCAACTGTTACAGCTGGCCAAGTATGGATTACTAAATAAGTAATAAAGTGTTAGAAATAGATAAAGTCACTGCATCACCTTACAGAACAGCAGCCTCAAATAGTCTCACGTTATTTTAGAGCGTTAGAGTCAACTTGACTCGATAATTTCCCCACTAATGCAGTTTTCCTCTGATTGATTGCACAACTGCATTCAAGGACACCATGCTTTATTCACCAAACATTTTTTGGCTATTTTGCCTTTATCAGGGTGGTGCGTGCCTGAGGCTGTTTCCTGTTTGAACCACTCCCTGCGGATGCCCTTCTGGTAACTTTCCATATAGTATCTCTCTATAACAACGTTGTTCACCACATGAAGGGACTGACAAACTTGAACCATTTCCTCAGGGGTAGAAGGAATACATTCCTCTCAAATCAGCGCCACCTTTTGGCGACTCAAAACAAGTTCAGGAGCAGAGTGTACAGACAAATGTGTTGAGGAAAAATGATAGAAAACAAAAAGGAGGAACTTTCTTTAAAAAGGAAACCAAGTGGGGTGATGCTGAACCAATTTTTAAAAATGATTAAATACACCAACGTTTCGGGAGGCATTAAAAACATTCCCAAGAAACGTGGAAACATATTACAAAATGATGAAATGATTAAAAGAAAATCTTTAAAAAAAAGGAAAGGCAAAGAGTAATATATAATATAATGTAAAAACCTTTACAAACTAACATCGATCCCTTATTTAAAAAGATTTATCCAGTTGTAGCACATTTCATCTGGGAATATATCATCTTCCCTGAAATATACGCAAATTGCAAAAGTATGTTTGTCAAACAAAGTGTATCTGTTGGGTAATGATGTAAAAGCTTTATTGTAATGTCATACTTCATATTTGTGGTGATATATATACTATTACATGTTTGTATGAACTAAGGATGAAGAGATTTTGTAAACAGTATGGTTGAAGGAAGAGATGGGTTTTGTGTACATGGTATCTATGGTGACATATCCATCATCGCTGTATGTAAGGAAACTGGGAACTGCGTCAGGCACCACCCTGATAGCCTAAAACGCTTGGTGAATAAAGCATGGTGTACTGGAAAAGAGTTGTGCAACGTGTTCTAATTGCGATGGACTTGCATTGATGCTCACACTGGTCTGCACCTCGATGTGTGCACGCTCTCAAAGTAAGAAACTGGTACACACTGTATATATTGTCACAATTATTTGAGACTCTTTACTGGACTTCATAATTCCAATGTTTTTTCCTCATTCACAAGTAATTAAAGATGCAACTTTCTGGTCTCTTTGTACCTGTCTATCCATTATTAAATCTTATTATGCCATGTAAAAGACTCAAAATAGGGATATTAATGTGCATGTCAACACACTACATGAGATGCAGTTGAAAATTAAAATGAGATTATCTTGTATTTCTTCTTATGCTTGTTAAATACCAATTAGCATTATGGGTCAACTTTAATTGTGCTTGGATAGGGACCATTTTTATGTTTCAGGGTAACACGAGGCAACTTACAGAAATACAAAGACGGCAGTTAGTTGCTGCCTGAGGTGCTGGTGGATCAGTCACAATAGATCTAATTTGAAAACACAATTACTACGTGCATAACGAGGGATGTTTGATAAAAGTGTGTGTTTTTGTATCAACATGGTGCGAAGAAAGTTAATTCTACTTACATTAATGGGTCAACAGATCACCATGTGTTTGTCATACAGGAAAGTATTGTGACATGAAGAGTCAAAGGAAGACTTTTGTGACTGATATATACTTATTCACATGTGGCTTCTACTCCGATTGTCACACATATAATCATCCCTGACATATCTAGCAACGCTACTTAGCAACACAGATTATTGTACTAAATGTATCAACTTCACATTTGAGGATGAAATCTTTAAATGTTTTACTGACAATTATATTTAGTATTGTGACCTTGTTAGTTAGAAAATCTGAGTAAGTGAGACAGGACAATGTTTAGTGAGAACAGATGACTTATGGACCTTACTGTAGAGGAGTGAAGTCCAGGCCATAGGGCTGCTCCCAGAAGGCCATCTTCTCTGCATAATAGCTGTTGGCCTGACACGGCACCAAGGTGAGGGTGGCGGATGAGGGCCACATGACGCCGCCTTCCTTAAGCCAGCGGTCCCTCGCCACCAGAACTGACTCCACCATGAACTCAAACTAGACCAGAGGAAGGAGAGACAGAGACACGTCGAGGTATATTCAAACATGGCGGGATCCAATTAAACTTTAATAATACCGAGATAAAGCATCTGAAGTAGAACACATTTTCCCACAATAACTTGTGATATTAGTAATAGCAGTGTCATTATTACCAGCAGACAGTTTCCCATCCACTCAGACACCAGGACGTCCACCCGCTCAGGTAGCTCGATCTCCTCAGCTCGTCCCTGGAGCACCGTGACCACCGCCTCACAGCCGTTCTGCTTCACCAGCTGTCTGGTGTACTCTGCCATAGAGCTTGCCTCCACAGCAAACACCTACATTACCACGGATAAACTTAGTCTCTACTCACCAGGCAGTTTATAACATGTAGCAACACTCCTTGTCCAGCAGATGGGAGTAAAGGTACACCAATGTTTGCTTTGCAGCTTACCTGTGAGTAAACTGAGTAGTTTGGTACATAATACAGACATTCTGACTTTCCACATTTCTCATATTTCAGGCTATTTAAGGCTTATTTAATGGTACATTTGTTATATTGTTAGATGTACTCAGAGGTTTAAAAGTAATTATTTAGGTACAAATTCAATTGTGCAATTTTTCATTATATTTGAGTATTACTTTAGGCAAATGTGGTCTAATTTCAAAAACCTTTTTGGAGTTAAACATACCAAACATTGGAATTAGATAACTGTTTTGCCAGATGAGCTGACAAATGGTTAATACTTAAAGGGAAAGTCCACCGATTTATCACATCAGTCTGTTTACAAGTCTCTGTGAGTGCTCCCGCATGTGGAAAAGTGTATAACTGGCTACATTAGCTGCTAACAGCATTACACACCTAAATATCTGACGGAACAGTCAGTGGTCAAGTCGCATTATGGGTAATGCAGGCAGCATATTTTGACAAGGAAGAAGGTGTGCAATAACAAAAAGATGATATCTCTGGTTCTGCTGCATCGATGTTGAATTTCTTTTTAAAGCGGTCCATCCACCAACACTTTTATATGTGTGAACATATTCACTCCATTTCATTCCCCTAATATTTTAAGTTAATATACAGGATCTAAAACGAACTGTCTATACACTGTCGACTGCATAACCAGCAACCTGTGCATTTGTGTGAAAGAGCCGCCAGCCATACTGTTCACATTACCTCTGAGGGTTGTGCCAGCTGAGCGCAGAACAGGCTGATGATGCCAGTTCCACAGCCGAGGTCTATCACCACTTTATTCCTCAGAGAAGCGCTGTTGCTGAGAATAACCTGCCGGTACGCCTCAGTGCGGCTCTTATCTGACAACATCTCCAAGTGAAGCCTCTGTGTTAAAAATAAAAAGTAATAATAAAATAAGTGATAGGATTTGCAGATATGACTTGAGTAATATATCAATGCAACATGTGACATTAGTAATACAGTAGGGCATGGTCTTCCTGTGTGGTGCTTTCCAAAAAAATGCTGAGCGGCAAAATTCTGAAAATAAATAGCTGAAAAGCAGCCTTTTACTTTTATCTATTCTGGGCTTGATCTTCCAACGTTTTCTGTGAATGTAATGCATTTCTGCAGCTCACCAAGTTTTATTAAACACACCACAAATGTCTTATAGCAACTGCTTTATATTAAATTAAGGACAAAGGAAAATGTGTTTACTGTGATGGATTACCTAACTCAAGTAAGTTTCATGTCTCTGCATGTTGCTGTTTATAGCTACCATCCTGAAATGTATTGATGTGTGTGGGGGTGGAAATAAATATAAAATCTTATTTTATGTTCTAAATTGTCAGCAGGTGCAACTTGCAGATTATTAGGATAACAACAAACGAAGCTGTACTTTTTTAATGGACAAAACGGTTATGACTTGTGTTTTATAGATATTCTAGTTAATCTATTTTAACTTTGTCCTGATCTGCTGGTTTGGGAATCTTAAGGTGAGCAGTAAAACAAAGCTACACAGAGTGGTAAACACCTGCTCCAAGATCACAGGTGTGTTCCCAGTCTGTCCACTCTGTACAACAGACACCAGGTCAGAAATGCCAGCTCCGGGGCAGAAGGTGAAACTCCTGGTGCAAAGGGTGTGAGCTCTAGAGCTCAAGGCTCCTTCAAGACTATTCATTCCTAAGGGAATTGCCACCATTAACCATGAACTTCTGTCCACCGTTTATTGTTGCACTTTGTACTACTTGCACTTTTATAATCATTGCATTTTGCAAACTTGATGTTTGCTATTATCTGTGCTTAATATTGTCTTTGTTGCTGCCATATGTAGTGTACTTTTCTCCCATGTTTCCCTTTTTGTTTATGTGCTGCACCAGAATTGTCCTCCAGGGACAATAAAGATGTATTGAACTCAGTTGAATTAGGCTGTGACATGCAAAACAGTATGATCCTTCAACGTTTCTAACCAGTTTTCCATAACTGCCAAAGTATTCTTCATCTTGCCATGGGTCCTCGTCCTCCTCTTCCTCCTCCTCAGCAGCAGCAGCAGCAGCATCCTGGCGCAGGTAGCTGGCAGGGACATAACCTATGTCTCCCTTCAGCTCTGCCCACCACCACTCTGATGAAGGCTTGGAGTGCACGAGCAGTGTGTCCCCGCTGCTGAAACTAAGCTATGGGCCAAAAAGCAGTTAGAAATAGCCTTCAACTTTCTGGTACAGGTGTGCAGTTGTTAGACTGTCAGGCGTCTTGTGTGGGTCTCTTACTTGGTCGCTGCCACTTCCAGTGTAATTGGTCAGGGCAACATACTCTTCAACAGATGCATCTTCCTCTTCCTCGTTCTCTGTCTGCATGTCTGATTTGGACTCGCCTGCTGTTTTACCTGAAAGAAACAAGTTAAACCTTTTCACGAAGTAACTCGGTGCATCTGTAAATTCAGATGAAATGTATACTCTTCTTAAATGAGCGGTAAAATTATCATCGCAACACTTCTTCAACTGCATGAACACTTCCTGTTTTGACAGTCAGATTAAATTACCGTGTCTTCACGTGCTGTCGGAAATATCATAATTATAACATCGAGTGCAAAAAAGATACTGATTTAACTCACGCGTTTCTGTACTCGTGTCAAAAGGTTATGTCCGTTATAGAAACATTATATAGCAAATGTTTGACTTTCCACCGTGTATTATATTAGCTTGGTTTTGATTATTATATCATATGGTGCATATCACATATTTTCTTACTCATTGTGTCATCATAGCCAATGTTATTTCCAATGTGTCCTCGCTGTTACTACAGCATTATGTACATTTTATTTCGCAGCACTCAATGTAAAATTGTGACACGTTGCCTTTCCGAACAGAGACGGGAATATCGGAGGAGCACTCAAAGGCAGCACCACACTGGAATAGATGGCATAGAAATTACTTAATTTATTAAAGAATCTGGTAGTCTCCTCTTCCTCAATCAAAAAGATCTACTGATACTAGCACATATAAGAGAGGTTACTCAAAAAAGGACTACTTCTTTTCGTAAACTCATTTTTTCTTTTTTTAACATAGTACCTCATTAATCATTTAAACACAGATGTATACTTGAGTTATTATACATATTTTGCAGTTTAGTGTCAGCCCAACGTATGATACCCCTCCCCAACACAAGTTTAGTGTCAATGTCTACTGTATATACATATATTTGAATTTTCCCTAGTTTTTTGTGAATAAACAAGACATTTAAGTACTCCCTCGTTGCATCTTGTTGAGAACAAAGAAACTGTAAAACAGAATTAAAAAGGTACAGTATAAAAATATTACAAAACATTTATTTTCATAAAAAAATTAATTCAACAATGAACAAATGATATCAAACAATAACTCAAAGCTAAGAATCAGTGCGCAACAGCTAAAGAGTTCACATCTTAAAGTCTTAAAACATTTGCAGCTGATTCTTAGTCTCAGAGCAGTCACATTTCTTTCTTCATCTCAGTAAAGGATGAGTGTTTATAGTATTTAATTCAGTCTTCTAAAGTGTGTGTGTGTTTGCATGCTGTTCAACATGGCGCCAAACGTTATCGAGTTCTCTTCAGGAGCACGTCACACATCCTTAGTAAGACGTTTCAGCTGTCTTTTGTCTTCGACTTGAGAAAGGGCTTATGAAGCACATCAAAGAGTCGCCGAGCCTGCAAGGACAAAATGTCAACATGGTAATTTCAGGAAATGTTCCATCTGCCGTCTATATATTTATATGATGCATGTGTATTTTTACTCACTTTTTGTGGTCCAAGGCCTGGACAGAGAACCAAGTCTTCCTTAGAGGCACTGATGATTCCTTCAACAGACTGAAAAAAAAGCACATAAAGCATTTTTCATTATGAAAAGATTAATTCAGAATACACCATAAAATCCTCCTGTGGACATGTCTGTTTATATTCACTGATTGTAGTATAGCAGCAATATGAGGATGATTTTTTGCTGTAGTGGTACTCACTGAGAAAGTGGACAGCAAGGTAATGGCATCGGTCTTGTTTATAGATTTCACAGTGGTCAGGCAATCAGTAACCTTAAACAAACCAATCCAATCAGCGTTGCACTATAGGAATTCCATTTAATTTTCCTTGACATTCTATGTGACTGCATCAAATTCAGTCAATCACATAAAAAAAAAAAAGAAAGTTATTTCACATTGACCAAATGATCAGGTAAATGTCAATGGACCTCACATTCTTTAACTAGAAAACATTAAATCCACACACCTTTGACAGATAGTTTTTTTCAACTTGCTCCTTCAGTAAGTCTGCTGGTTTATTTTCATATGACTTATACGTTTCCAGATAACGCCCTGCCTCCTCTGGACTGTCAAATCAACATAAAGAAAATATTAGTTATGTTTGTTTATATATTGGATTTTATTAGTTTATTATCATCATCATCATCATCATCATCATCATCATCATCATCATCAGGCACAATGTTCCCTGATCAACTGAAAACAGAACTGAGCTAGTTAGGCTCAAAGGCTCATTTTCATATGTTGAATCTAGTTAGAATAAAATAACATAATACAAAATACCTTATGAATGATACAATAGATGCTTGAAGTATGAAAATATATTAGCTGCCCCTAACAAACCCAAGGTTACTTGACACATTAAAAAAATATATATATTAGAATATCTTCTGACTACACACTTAATGGGTGGCAAGGCCAGGATAACAGAGAAGACATTTAAAACTGTTTCCAACTATACTGTTCTATGTTTGTAACAAAGTGTTCAGTCTTCTTGGCAATCGGTTGCAGGTCTTACCTCCAAGCTAAGATGAGAGTGCAGTCAGCCATGATGCAGATGCGAGCCAGCTCCTTCAACGTATGATGAGGATCTTTCTGTGAGAACAAACCAATGTCAGTGAGAAAAACTACATATATTCTTTATTCTTAAAAAAGGATTTGCCAACGCTGGCATTTATATTTTCCTACATACAGTACTGAAATTGCCTCCAGCGGCACACTTCAGACTTTAACTACACTACTGTTAGCTAAACGTATTTCACTGAGGCAAGATAAACTTGGCAAATGCATAGTTCTGGATGGATAGCTTACTTTACAGCCCTCTCTTTATCTTAACACAATATTTTATTGAATTTTTGAGAACAGAATACAAAACACAAATGACAGCAGAGATAGATACGAGTAGAGGAGAAAACTGCATGGCATGTTGACATACACATTACATGGGAAGACATTATGTAAAGATCTCCCGAGCTTGATTACCTTACAAGGATCAGGGAGAACACAACTGATGCAAAGCAGTAAAATACCCAGAAGAAAGCATGAGACATTCACAGGGGCACTGAAAGGATGTCAGGCCACAGTGCTATGCCCCCTTTGTACTAAGTCTGCTGTGCAATTTGAGAGGTTGTTTAGAAAAGGCGCCCACAGCTCATCAAAAACTCTCATTTTCCTCAAGACTGAGCTCCATTGGCACAACTTTTAAGATGTATCCAAGCCACTAGTTAATAGGAGGTCTGGGCTTAATCCACTGAAATAAAATGCACCTTCTTGCTAATAGGAGATGCTTGTTTAAAAGTTTTCTGCTAGACACTTAAAGAGAGCCCCTTCGCCTGAAAGATTCAGCAGTAACACATCAGGGTTAATTTGTGTTTCCATATTAAAAATAGTTAAGTTTATGCGACATCTCTCTTTTAACTGTTTAGTGTTTTGTATGGGCTGTTCTATTTTGTCTAATATAACATTGCAGAACGTTTTAATCCTTGTCGGCAATTACTATCTGGGAGCTGTTATAGTGAACTAGCAAGCCTACAAAAATATAGACATATTTTGTTTCTCTATTTATGTTATCAACGCCTGTATATCAATTAATTATAATTAAACACTAAAAAGGTGATGTATATTAATAATAGGTACTCGTTTTTAACAGAGTACAATAGAGATGTAGAAGCAGTTTTGCGTTATTGTTGGCATTTATTATTATTTGGTTTAAGCCCTGCAAAATTATTTTGGACACTAGGCTGTCGGTATATAAGGGTGCACAGGTGACAGGAAATGGGTAATAGGACACAGGTAGAGAGAGCAAACAGTTCTCACCAGTGAGCGACCCGAACGCATCATCGATAGATCAGTGACAGTGATCAACTAATAGAACGAATGAGTGATAAACTACAACCGAAACAGCAACAACTACAACTAGGCTACAGCACTGGGAAACCCGGTATGTTCAACACCATTTTCATCTGCAATAAACCTACAAATAACTTTATAGGCTCAACTACAACTGGAAGCTCTATCTGCGTAAGAACCCACACACCTACTTGTGTAGATGGCATAATAACATTGGAACATTTGGAAATTGGAAAATTGCCATTACAAGGGAAATGTATGACACCATAGAACAACTGGCATAGCTATAGCACAGCGGGTAACTAAATGAAAGATCACAATTTGATCAGATCCAATATGCAGATATCAAATCAATTAAATGTGTCTTCTTTGGATCTGATAATAATGTTAAAGATGGGGTCTCCCTTGACTTCCCTGCAAGTTTGACACTTTTATTCGCAAAACATAGCACTTTCAGCTGTGACTCAGAGATATTGTAATATAAAACTTGTCAATGTTTTGATTACAAAACCTCTTTTTGCTTACCACATCTACTTGTACCAGTAACACTCGCAGGGTGAACGTCTGTCCAAGCTGCTTGAGACGATCGTGGATATAGTTGGGATTGAGATTGTGATACCTCAGACTTCAAGACAGGCCCCAAAACAGCACCAACGAAAGAAAAAAAAGAAACACGCAACAGAAGAAAAAAAAACTTGAATAAAGTGGTATTTTGCACATTAATATTCCCTGTTATGACAACATAACACACACACACGACCCACCTAAGGAAGAGAGCACAAGTCGTCTGGCCCAAGACATAGTCTGGTACAACATCTCCAAACTCCCATGGGACACTCCTCACAGACTTCAGGATGGGATTTCCCCTCTGAATTAGTAAAAACATATATGCAATGAGATATCTACTGTTGAGCACGCCAACTAACAAGCCTGAAAACAGTCATATGCCAAGCTTATAAAGAAACATAGGCAGTAGTATCAACAAACTAAATTGGTGATTTCCTGCACAATCCAAATACCTGCTTTTGCTCAAGTCAAGAAACACAAACCTGTCGAGGACTGACAATAATGCTGCTCCCAGATCCCACTGGTTTTGGACCCAGGTTTAGGCTTGGTTCTGAACTTTGACAGTTCTCCTCTTTCTGGTGTGTGCCAGTCACCTGTGTCTTCTCGCTCTTCTTAGACCCTTCAGATCCACCTTCAGTCCCTTTAACATAGTCCTGAACTGTTTCACATAAGCCTGGAGCAGACGGCACTGAATCTGACTCACTTTGGTTCAGATCGGTAACAACAGCACCTTCAGTCCTGAGCAGTTTGGAGGGACCCTCTCTTTTAGTAGGAGCATCCACATTGCTTTTACTCTGGACGATATAATCTGCATAGGAAATAGGCTGGTCCACGGGCTCATCAGCAGGCTTCGCTGAACATGAAGTTGAGGCTGAGGTGTTTTGTCCTACTTTAGATGAAGATTGAAACTGCGGCTTTGGCTGGAATACAAACACAAGGAAATCCTGTCTGAGAGTCCAGAATTATGAAATTAATAATTTTTTAAAAATCACTCACGTTTCAGCAGCCTATCCTGACCGAACCCTGTATTGCTAAATGTGTAAGCCATTTAAAACGTTGCATTTGATAATAGTCATGTTAGTGCTGGAAAGCTAGCTAGCTAGCTTTTTCAAAGTTAATTCTAGCAAAAATACTGACCGGTGTTCTTTCTTTGGTGAAAGCAGAGTCATCTAGGTTGATGTTGAACCTCTTCTTCATGTCTTTTAGCTGATAAATACTTTTCAATGTAACACATGCCACTGTCTCATAAGACTTCCTGTAACATTAACAATACTACTCTCGCCTTGAGAACTCCTGACGCTAGAGCAACAGCAACAACATTAAGACTTCCGACCCGATTCCTTCAGAATAAAAGCACCGACTCCACTTATATGAACTGCCTAGAACATTTAAACATTTAAATTCATGCTACGAGTGACATTTTGAGACGTAGTGACCATAAACAACTTTCAAAGTTCAATAATTAACGGGGTAGGTAGGTATGTTTCTTTCTTTCCTTCCATGTTCCTTTAATTAAGTAATTTTCTTTCTTCTTTGATTTCTTCATAATGTTTCTCGATTTATTTATTTTCTTTTTTTCATGATGTGTTTCTTTCTTTCTTTATGAATTAAAGGACATCACAAGTCAAAGTCTTTCTTTATATTGTCTTTATGTTGATTTTAGGTGTGTATGGGGTTATTATTTCATAGTTTTTGTCATGGTTTTAAGTGAGATGTATAATTAAAGGACATCATAATTCAAAAGGTCTTTCTTTCTTTCTTTCTTTCTTTCTTTCTTTCTTTTACAGAGTAGATTTATGAATTTAATGAACGTGCTCTTTTACAGCAACAATGTGTTTAATTGTTCACTGTAACTTGGCATGACAATTGAGTCGGCTACCAAAACTACAAATAGGCTACTTTAAAATGAGCCTATAGTTGCTGCCCGAACACATTTCTTCAAGCTAAAAGATGACAGAGGCTGAATTTTATATTACTTTAACCAATATAAAAAATTGAAAATCACAGTATGAATAACAAATAGACATTTTATGTGTAGATACACTTAAACTCACATTAACAGACAGCGAGGTGGTGTTACCATAGCAACCACACCAGCTAGATTCAACCTATATATCAGAGAAGGTAAAAACAGAGAGGAAAAATAGACTTTGCTTGTGCATATCACTTTGTTTTGATATGTGTGGTAATATGCAGAAACTTTCAAACCATATTCCATGTGCGAAAGTCCACAGCATGGACACACCATTTAGTATACTAATCCATGGTAAATGTTTAGTGAAGTATGAGCACTGAGAAGAAAAGCTATCAATTTAGTGACAACATGGAATACAATACAATACATGGAATACACACTCCAAAGGTTTCAGATGATTATTTTTTGTCAACTATGAGTAATATAGCCGAATTAAATAATGTTTATCTCTGGACCAGGGTAAAAAAACAGCAAACCATAACGATGATGTATTTAAGAAATATCAACAGAATATGAGTGCATCACAAAACAGATATAGGCCCTACCCCCATGTATACAAAGTACCTTTTTGACATCGTACACTACATCAAATAATAAATAATGATAATGCATATCAAGATACAATCAAGAAATATAGATTTTGAGCCATTTGCTAGGGTTTACTAACATGAAGCGTGTAGTTGCCTAGGCGACAATGACGCCGCCATTCAAACCGCGCAGCATGGCATTTCGGGATACCTTTCTCCATCATGGCGGATAAGGTAGTTGGCTAACGTTAACGGTTAGCGTATTCAACGATTGTTTGTTTTCACACTTTGCGGGATTGCAGCTATCTGGCGTTATTTTCACTGAAACGGCATCCTCCGAACATAAACTGGGTAATTATATGCTACAGAATCTACAGCTATGATAAGCGAACGAACTTGCTTTGTTGAAACAAGTGGCAGCTAATTGTCCTAGCAAACTAGCTTGTTGGATAGCTACGAGCATGCTAACGAAGTAAGCGGCAATGGTGTTGAACGAGTTGGCAGTGAATTGCCGATTAGGCCGCGGCGTGCAGGCAGCATGTTGGGCTCGTAAAAGCTTTAACTTTGTCCAACTGGTAAGCGTGCAAAACGATTACCTTTTTGAGGGATTAAAAGTTTATTAAAACTAACTCACATCCATTACTATCGTTAGCTAGCTGCATTAATCTATGAAAGAGTGTTAACGCTAGTTACAGGAGTGCAGGCCTGACAGTGATCAGCGTTATCTAACGTATT